>NW_021144824.1:25000-125004 GCF_900634625.1 Parambassis ranga | reverse complement strand
TGTTATTGTGCATGAGTCAGTGTTCTATCAGTCCATCAGAGCTGTTGTAGCGCAGCCTCGGAGGTTGGATTTCTTTCATGTTTACTGGAGTTTATTACTCCCCAGCAGGAGTTTTAGGTTCCAGCTTTGTCATTTTCCTTTTTTCTCTTGTTAGGGAGCTTTAGTGTGTTGTAGTGTCTTTGTGTTTGTTTGGGGCACTGCTCAGCTCTGAGTTCATGAACTGCAGCCTAACACTGAAACCAGCCTGTGTAGCTGCCGATCTGAGAGTGGGGAAGAGTGGGGAGGTGCAGACATGCTGTGTGTGGGTTTCCCCTCAGCCTGGGACATAACAGAGACAACCAAAGCAGACAAAGACAAAATCCAATGAGACCAAAAAGGTTGAAAAGGTCCAAACACAGGAATAAACAGCTCCACAGTCAAAAAGCAGGCAGGACTCAGACACAAAGAATCTCATCCAAAGGGTCAGACTGGACTGATGGACTGAAGAGTGAAGACGCTGAGACACTGAGCTGTGAGCAGCATTATTAGGGTCAGGGTTAGGGCGACAAACGCCAATGTTTAAGAAAACGAGTTACCACTAAAATAAGTTTCACACGGGGTCTCTATTTAAAGTTTTTAATCAATTAGTAACAAAACACGTTATCCGCCATGTTCCCCTGCACCGCTTCTTCCCTTTTTTCCCAATCTGCTACAAACTCCCTGATTTTCAGCACAATGCAGCATTTCCATTCAACCAATCACAGGCCAGCTTTCCAACTGTCATGGCGGAGCCCTGTCAGTAGATAGAAAGTATGTCCAGTCGTCTTTTAAATGAGTGTTTTAGCTGTGTGAAATGAATAACTTTGACAGTATTGATGAGGCAGTCCTCGTTTCTTCCATGGGAAAAAGCGGAAGCCTTCCATACAGAATCCCGAAACTCAGCTGGAGGGAAAATACCGGCCATTTCCTGTTCGCATACTAAAGAGAAAAACTTTTGTCATGCGGATCAACTGACAGCCGGCGAAATAATATTATTAGAAATACATATATAAATACATAAAATTAGTTTTTTCATTAAATGGATTTATAGCTTTTTGGGTGGAAAAAAGATTTGATTGTTTAATAAATGTTTAAAATCAAAATATAGATTTGAGTTTTTGATGTTATTACAAACTCATGATGATATATTACAGTTTGAAACATAAAGTAGAAGTTTTCATATAAACCCTTTTTGGGAAAGAAAACACTTTTTTCTGGATTTATAGTGTTTTGGAAGCAATCTCTTCATTTGTCAGGCGGGACAGCCGAAACCAGTTAAACAAGCTTTTACTGACAGCTCTGAACAGACCACATTAACTTATCATTCATTTTAGTGCAGCCGCCACAACTTCCATTTCACTAAACCATTTTTTTACTTCATTTATTATATTCCTTTTATTTTGCTTTTTTGCTTTGGTTTCTTTCTGTAACACTGGACTTATTTTTATGAGGTTTGAACTCTGACAGTGTTTGAACAGGAGAGAAAGGAGTATGAAGTGTAGTGAGGGGGTCACAGCCTTAAAGCATCTAGAATAACTGTAAAAAATAAAGCCATTACTTCACATTTCACCTTTGCGGGTTATTTTCGGAACGTAACCCCCGCGATTAACGAGGGACCTCTGATGAAGGAAGAACTGGGCTCTCAGCTGCAGTAAAGGGGGCAGTCTGGCTCCAAAACAGGTTTCAATGTGCAAGATGTCTTGTCCTCACATTCTTCTTCCATTTCCACTTGTCCTGAAACTTCGGCCTTCGCTGTCAACCTTCCTTTTCTTACTCACACTTGCCATTTTAGAAATGGGCAATAGAAAAAACACAGATCACTGGCAAACAGGGTGGTGAGAGTTTGACCATGTTTGCTGCCATCTTGTGGTGAAATGTTAAATATATAAATAATAATTTTTAAACGCGTGATTTCATCCTGTGGACAACAGTACTGGTGGCATATTATGACATTATTGATTTAGACAGAGGCTTCGGCCCAGTGAACATATGAACTGGACTTTTGGTCTGTTCTACAGGAAAAACCCTAATGATAATGCACCAACAATCCCAACCAAAGAAAGGAACATAAGGACAGAAGAACCAAACAGGAAAGAAAATAGAAATAACTATTGTATATATAACCTAGAAAATTTCACAAGAAATTTTGAGTGGGCCAATGCGCGCTCGCCCACACTCTGCTGCCGGTCCGCCCCATTATATACCACCAAACCTCATTCCTGATCACCGGCAGATGTGAAAGCTTAAGTGGCTTGCCTGTCAAAACAAAAGTGGCACAGACATGGGGACTCAACATGTCAGAGGTCTAATGTTTATCTACATTTTACATTTTAAATGAAGGTTCTGTGTGACAGCATGCCCAAACACCATGGCTTCAAAGTTTTGACAGTAATTTGATGCCTGTTGGGAGGGTTGATCGCAGTTTTTCTGGATTTTTTCAAACACCATTTATCCGATCGCTACCAAACCTCAGAGGGTAGTAGTCCTGACCGAGCCGGTCGATTTGATGTATAATTTGTGGGGTGGCTAGCGCTAGTTAGCTGTGTAATGAATTAGAGGCTTTTATTTTGAAAATCATGTGTGTCTGTGTAAGTGTGTGTGTGTGGGGGGGGGGGGACACTCCCTAATGCATGTTAAAACATGTTTAAGTGTTTTATTTTGAAAATCTACACGTCAGCCATACCTGTTATTGTGCAAGGTCTTTTATTTTGAAAATCCCTGTTTGTGTGTCTGTGTGTTGGCAGGTGTTATAGTGTGTCTGCATATTTCTGGGTGGCTTGTATGTAGTTCACCAGGCCTAGTAAGGTCTGTAATGATGTGGAGGCTTTTATTTTGAAAGTGCGTGTGTGTGTGTGTGTGTGTGTGTGTGTGTGTGTGTGTGTGGCGTGTGTGTGTGTGTGTGTGCGTGTGTGTGGTGTGCGCGCGTGTGTGTGTGTGTGTGTGCGCGCGCGCGCGTGTGGTGGTTTGTGGTGTGTGTGTGTGTTCCTGTATGTGTGTGTGTGTGTGTGTTCCTGTATGGTTGTGTGTGTTCCTGTATGTGTGTGTGTGTCCTGTATGGTTGTGTGTGTGTTCCTATGGTGTGTGTGTTCCTGTATGTTGTGTTGTGTGTTGTGTGTGTGTTCCTGTATGTGTGTGTGTGTTCCTGTATGGTTGTGTGTGTGTTCCTGTATGGTTGTGTGTGTGTGTGTTCCTGTATGGTTGTGTGTGTGTGTGTGTTCCTGTATGGTGTGTGTGTGTGTTCCTGTATGTTGTGTGTGTGTTCCTGTATGGTTGTGTGTGTGTGTGTGTGTTCCTGTATGTGTGTGTGTGTGTGTTCCTGTATGTGTGTGTGTGTGTGTGTTCCTGTATGGTTGTGTGTGTGTGTGTGTGTGTGTGTTCCTGTATGGTTGTGTGTGTGTGTCAGATGATAAACTTTGTATGAATGAACAACACATCAGTCAGTAAAGACAGAATGAAGCCATCAGATGTGTCAGATGATAAACTGCAGCTGTGTCTTTTTCTCTCCATCAGATTTCTGTCAACTTGAAGTCGACACAAACTCAGTGCACACAAACCTCAAACTGTCTGACAACAACAGGAAGGTGACATGTGTGAGAGAGGAGGAGCCATATCCTGATCATCCAGACAGATTTGACGGGTACCATCAGCTGCTGTGTAGAAATGTTCTGACTGGTCGCTGTTACTGGGAGGTCGAGTGGAGAGGAGAGGTTGATATATCAGTGAGTTACAGAAGAATCAGAAGGAAAGGACACAGTGATGACTGCATGTTTGGAAGAAACAATCAGTCCTGGAGTCTGACCTGCTCTGATCGTGGTTACTCTGTCTGTCACAATAACAGCAGAACATACATCTCCTCCTCCTCTGTCTCTTACAGAGTAGCAGTGTATGTGGACTGTCCTGCTGGCACTCTGTCCTTCTACAGAGTCTCCTCTGACACACTGATCCACCTCCACACCTTCAGCACCACATTCACTCAGCCTCTACATGCTGGGTTTGGGTTCTGGTTGTGGTCTTCTGGTTCCTCAGTGAGTCTGTGCTGTGTGTAGAAGCAGAGTGTGTGGAAGTGACAGCAGCTTCAACTTTGTGCTGTAAATGTTGATGATGTTTTCAACTTTCATTGAAATCACTGACTGTGATTTCAGGTCAGAACATGTTTTTGTCTTAGAAGCAGTGAAATGAAGAATGTGAAGCTGAATTTATGATCATAAACTTTGACATGTCCTCACAAATGAAACCCTTACATTAAGAAAATGCATGATTCCATGTTGTTATGGCTCTGATATTAAAAGGTAGTATTATAATAGGAGTTAATGGACCTAAGTGGAAAACACCATTTAAAACTGCTGCAATACAAACACTAATAACTCCAACTCAATATTTTGGCCTCACTTTGACATGACAGATATAAATAATGCCTGAGCCTCCCAACTTGTAAAATAACTTGTTTTGTGCATTTTTACATGAAATATTTGCATCATGCAATCTAACTGGCATTTAAAGCGTTAAACTCCTCCAATGATGTTTGGTAGTTCTGAGCAGTCCTGAAGCTGTTTCACATATTTATGCAGAAAAATATGAATCTGTTCAGTTTTTATAGCAGTTTTTAGAAGCGGACATTTTTGTCCCTGATGACACAAAGGGTAGTAAATGTTGTTTCCCAGTGTTCTGGTGATGGATCAGAAACATTTACATTTGAATTCTAAATTTGTGTTGAACTGCCCGATTGCCCTTTTTTTTCCTCAACCTGTGACGTCGGTGGAACTGCGATCACTCACCTGCTCCTGCCCGGGACGTTAAAAAGAAGCAAAGACACAAAGAAAATATAATACTTATGAGTGAATGACACATCTTTGAAAAAATACTTTATATATTTGAAAAAGTAAAAAAACCTGCACTGAGGGGTGAAGTGGACATCAGCTGAAACTGCTTTAGTATTTTTCCCCTTTCTTGTATTTATGATAAAATCAGGAATTTACTGTGACGTATTGACAGGTTTATTTAAGGAGACGTCGTGACGTGCCGGCCGCTGCTCATTTGCATAAAACAGTTGGAGGCAGATATGAAGGATTTTACTGCTGCGTAAATATTGAAACTGGTTTTTGAACGTTGATCCAAAAAGTTCTGATCCCCACAGTGTGTGTGTGTGAACACTGTACACTGAAAACACATCATGTTAATCAAAGGGAAACAAACACAGATATTAAAAGTGTGAAAGATTCAGATTAAAATGATTGATCCCATAGAGAATATATCTCTAACAGATTCACACACATCACAGTGTAAACATGCAGCTTCACACACACTGAAGCTTCATCTCTGTTGTGTCTCTGTGCTGAAGGAGTCACAAGACACACTGTGCTGTGTCACTGTGTCCTCATATTGTTCCTCTGTGTGTTACTGTCGATACAAACTGCTTCACACATGTTAACAAAAAGATAAAAACCAACATGAACTGATGTGAGTGTGAGACATGAAAACACTCAGTCTGTCCAATGGCGCCACCTGCTGACAGAAACCTGTGATCAGCTGCTGTCTGGTTAAAGTGAGGCAGAATCTCCATCAGTCAACAGATGAAGATCTACATCTATATGAACACAGAGGTCACCTGGATCCATCACATCTGAACTTTACTATAATAAAAACAGACATGTCAGGATGACATCACTGAACAGTGCAGGTCTGTCAAGGTGTCAGTCACTGTCAGATGGATTTCTCTGCACCTTTCTGTCTCACTCGCTGCTCGCTCACATACAAACAACTTCCTGGGTTGTTGTGTTACATTTTATTAAAGATAAGATAAGATAAGATAAGATAAGATAAGATAAGATAAGATAAGATAAAACTTTATTAATCCCGAAGGATTAATGGAGGGTCAGAAGTTGTCTGAAGTCCGATGTATAGAGTGTGAACAGGAATGGAGACAGTACTGTGCCCTGGGGGTCCTAACTTTAAGCCTGGTCCTGGCCTGAAGCTCTTTGCACCTCTGAGCACACAGACACAGACTGAGGAGCTGCTCTCCATTCAGGATGAAGGCTGCCTCACATGGACCAATCAGAGGGAGGAGCTGGAGCCGTGTGGCCTGGAGCTCAGCCTGACATGAAGGTAGAAGAATCAGTCTTCTTCCACATGTAGTCAGTCGTACTCATGCCCACTCAGACCCTCAGGGCCTCTGCTGAGCCTCTAAAACCACAACCCAGCTGCTACCCAAGAGCCTGGATCCATCAGAGAGGAGCGGACATGGCTGAAACCGGGTCCAGGACCCAGTGAAACAGAGAGAGGGTCCACTGTAGGTCCTGCAGCTCCCAGGGTTTAACACACAGAGAGTCTCTTCTTCTGTGGTTCAGCAGCAGCTTGATTCTGAGGATGGTTCAGTGCAGCTTCATGGAAACATGTAGCTTGATTCTGAGGGTTTAGTGGATCAGAGATCAATAATCATCTCTGATCTGTCTGGAAAAGCTTCATGTTGATGGTTGGAGGAGGCTTCAGGCGCCTGTTGGTCTGTAGAGGAGCGAGCGTCCTCTGTTGAAATCTCTGTTGTTGTAAAGTCAAAGTTCAGCTGTGTTCATGTAGATGTGCTGGAACTCTGCATCTGTGGACTGATGAACTTTCTGCCTCACTTCAAGCAGACAGCAGCTGATCACAGGTTCCTGTCAGCAGGTGGCGCCACAGAGTCGCTCCTGAAACACCTTCAATGGAGCCCAGCAGTCTGAATATGATGTCATCATCTTTCACAGGATCAGGTGTGTTTCCTGTGTCAGTGGACTTTGTGTTGTGGTTCTGTTTTCTTTGGTGTGTGTCACTGTTTGTATGAATTTATATCTTATGCAGCTGTTGTGTTTAGTTTCGATTTAACCCCTAACTAGTAACACAGTGTTTGCTGTGTGGTGGTTTCTTATCAGGTTTACATCACAGCCTGTGTATGTGAACACACCTCATAAGAAGTCCCTGAAAACACGTCACCTGACAACTTTAATAACAAAGTGAAGTAACTTCATGGTCAAACTACCATGTCAGCAACACAGAGGGTAAAGAAAGGGTTAATAGCTGCTGCTTCTCTCTGTGCTAGAGCCCTCTCTGCTTTCATCCTCGTACAGTTTCTCCTTCTTCCTTCAGCAGGTCCTCCACACTGGCCCTTTCATGGCAGACCGTGGCCCCTGACTGACTGGACCCTGCAGTCCCTGTCCTCTGCTCACCAGGTAGTTAACCACAGCTCATCGCTGTTGGTGTCTGTTTGTTTTCAGTCAGTCTGTGGATTCTTCCAGCTCTAAATAAACACTGAGATTATCATCAGATTATATTGTGATAGAGACGCTGCTTGCTGCGGGGCAGGCGGGTCCGTGTTCTGGCCTCTGACCCGGTCATCGTACGGGGAGCAGGGATAAAAGGAGGACGGCTTCTTCCCCGGGCCCAGTGTGGGGCCCATTGAGCTTCTTTACACACGTTGGGCTGATAAAGTAGTACCGGGCGGGTTCGTAACATCTGAGCTGCTTTTCACAGCATTTAGATTTTTAGATATTCCAGTTTTCATTTTATGCAAAAAGTAAATATCAATGGATTAATTGAAACAAAAACGGCGCTGCCCCCCCCCCCCCCCCCTCATATTATCAGATACTTTTCATGATCGGAACAATGTTCGGTTCTGTCTGAATCATGTGTGAAGAAGTAATAATGTGTGTGTGTGTGTGTGTGTGTGTGTGTGTGTAAGGAGAAACGGGGACTAAGTTAAAGGGGTCATTTAACGTGGGTTGTTAACTGGTCTTTAATTATTATTATTATTATTATTATTATTATTATTATTATTATTATTATTTTCGTTGTTATTGGAGGATACCTGCTGATGGGGGCCTGTCCCATTGCTCCTACTGGCTCAGGTTACATAATGATTTGCTCGTGCTTGGTTTATTGTTAATATCTGTTATTGATTGATTTCGTTAAATATTTCGTTAAATATTTATTATGACGTGTTCTTTGTTGGGAGGTTCTGAGTTTCTCGTGTTCTGTGTGCCCTCCTGACGGTTTGCTCTCTTGCTCCCTTCTTTTAGAGGCCGGCGGTGGTGGCGGTGCGGTGCCAGCAAGTCCAACTATTCCTTCTGCTGCATTTAATTATTACCATTGCACAATAATTAGGGCTGTGGAAGATGAATCAAGCATCAGGATTAATCCGATTAAAATGTTGACACGATTAACGCGTCATTATCTCCTTAATTGGTTCGTTCTTCCAGACACAGAGTTTTTTTCCTCAATAACATGTGTTTTTACTGAAATGTCCAGATTAACTGCGTTTAACGCTATGAAATTCTGAGATTCATACAAATGCTAATTGTTTGACAGCCGTAATAATAATCAGTAACAATCGCTTCTGTGTTGTGCAGCATTTAAAGGAGGATGTGCTCAAACAGACTAATGTGGTTTAGATTACATTACTACGTCACATGTTTAACTCATAACTAATACATGTATCGATGTAGCTGATATATTCCACTATTATCTGTATTGAAATATCTACATTAAACAGGGATGTGTATCCCTGAACGCACTCGATCAGCCAATGGGCCAATCAGAAACTGGATGCCGTCACGTGATTTACGGGAAATGGACTATTGAGCCTATAAGGGCATGCCCCCCCCCCCCCTCCCCCATGCGGTGGGATCTGGAGCAGGCTCTGTGCGCTGGATGTGTTTATTTCAGGCTGCGCTGGGAGCGGCGGGATCCTCCAGCTGCCTGGATTTAGACCCTCCTGTCTTTCTCCTTCCTTCTGTTTTATTCCTCTCATCATGTAATAACTCCATTTGAGAACTTTTAACTTTATTAATTGATCCATTGTGTTTGTATTAACCTGCCTCTTACAGATTAATTATTATGATTATTATTATGTCATTGTTCATTCATTCAGTTTCCATCATTGCTCACACACACTCTTACACATTAATATTCATTTATTGAACCACAGTATTTTTCCTTCTCACATATATATTAGACCGTATGTATACCTGCATTACAAATTACACACCTATGTTTATTTATTTATTTATTTATGCTGTAAATACTGGTTATTACTGTTGCTAGAGGTATATTTTTACTTTGCTTTGTGTATATTTTGCTGCTGCAATAGAGAAGCTGGTTAATATTAATATTTAGGCTGAATTCCGTTTGATCACATCATCATCTGAGACTGCAGCCTTCATGTCCCCGTCCATCCTGCTGTTTATATTATCAGGAACCAGTTCCCATGTTTTTCCTGTCAACCAATCACGTCTCCTGTCTCTGAGAACGTTCTTAAATCACTTTGAAGATGAGAGTCCTTACTAAGATTTGTAGTCTTCATTTTCAACCGCAAACTTTGTTCCTGCTCGTTCTGATCTGTAGCTTTTTATGAGTTCAGCGTCATTCATAGTTTGGAGAACGTGTCTCTCTGTCGCTCCGTCATGTTCTCCCTGTTCAAGGAACGATGAAAACCTCCTAAAAGTCGTCCTCGGCACTCTGAACAGCTTTTACCTGAAGACCTCTTTCATCTTTATAGGATTTAGTCTTAATTATAAGAACTGCTTAGAAAACGTCATAATAGATTCTGTCATAAGAATTTTCTTAGAATGTCTCCACTAAGGGAAACTCTTAGCGCTGAGAGTCTTTGTGAATACGGCCCCTGTAAAGGAGACGAGAAGGAAACGCCTAACAGGTAGCCATGTGTTCAAATTCCCCTGCTTCCACATGTTTGTGTGCGCATCTGTTAACCCCTCCCAGTCTGGAGCGATATACACACTGTGCAGTCAGAGAGAGAGAGAGAGAGAGAGAGAGAGAGAGAGAGAGGGGGGGAGAGAGAGAGAGAGAGAGAGAGGGAGAGAGAGAGGAGGAGAGAGAGGGAGAGAGGAGAGAGGAGGAGGAGAGAGGAGAGGAGAGAGAGGAGAGAGAGAGAGAGAGGAGAGAGAGAGAGGAGAGGAGAGAGAGGAGAGAGAGAGAGAGAGAGAGAGAGAGGGAGAGAGAGAAGAGAGGAGAGAGAGAGGAGAGAGAGAGGGAGAGAGAGAGAGAGAGGAGAGAGGGAGAGAGAGAGAGAGAGAGAGAGAGAGGGAGAGAGAGAGGAGAGAGAGAGAGAGGTCGGAGCGCATGGACCTTCGCTGCAGATGAAGTTGTACTAAAGCATGTAAGTTCGCTCCTGTGCTGCTGAGTTTGTGTTGATCTGAGTAAATGTTGTATGCCCATGCTCCCGGACCTTATGTTGTGTTCCCTGAATCACTGTGATGTTTATTTTGTAATATTTATGTTGAGATGCTGAGTCAGCCAGCTCGTGGGCAAGGGAGCCGCCTGGTGGTCATTTAGCAGAATGTTCAGACTCAGCATAGCGGTGTATTTCCGTTAAACTTCATTCAAACGTCATTCTGTTCTTTATATTTGTATATATATTTATTTTATGGCTTTTTAAGTTTGTTTTATTTTATTATTATTTGTGTGATTTTATGGATTTTTCTGGTGTGTGTTTCCTCAGTGTGTCCTCACAGCAAACCTTGCTGGAAGTAATGATGGCGTCTCCTTGGTCTGTATCTTTTTATCTCTTTATCCTCTTTTTTTATCTGTGTGTGTGTGTCTTATTGTTTTTATGTCTGTAAAGTACTTTGTGTTACAGTATTCTGAATGAAAGCTGCTTCATAAAGAGTTTTGATTGATTGATAAAGTAGGAACACTTTGCTGGCTGTCAGCTAGATTTATCAGTAACACAGAAAAGCTGGACTGGGCAGCTTTATACTGTAAAATGTAATTTAACTACACATTGTTATTTTTATTTAAAGATCTCTTTCTGGATTATTTTGACCTGTTTATATATTCTAACATGGAAATCAAGTATACACACATGTTGTTGGATTAGAGTATGTAGATCATTTTGACTCGGTCACTGTGAAAAGTAGCTCGCGAGCCAAAATGCTGTGGACACCCCTGATTTAGGGGAACTCCAGGGTTGATGGTGGAAAGTGAAAACAGCACGTTAATTCAGGATGGTTATGAGTTCTTTACTGGACACTGATTTCTGCTGTGCAGAGGTGTTTCAGTGCAGACTGTAGATCTGTTTGGAAAAAGTGTGACTGATGGTTGTTTAGAAGACAAAGTTCCTGTTGCCAGTAGGTGGCGCTATGACTGTATCATCCTAATAGCATATATATATGTTCAGACTCGGGTCCATAGCAGCACTGTAAGATTTTGTCCACATTGCATGAAGTATGTTGGTGGTACTGCAGAAAATATAGTGTTTCTTTGTAATGGTGAATGGTCAACTTTGAGGCCACGACCCGGCCACACCGTAAGACTTTTGAAAGAGTTTTGAAATGCGTCTATTCCCTATGGTGTCCTGAGTGGACACAGTAAATTTCAGCTCCATTGGATGAAGTATGAGAGGCGTGAAAAGTTTTGTAGCAGGGTCACAAATTGACAAAAATTGCCAAAAAAGTAAAAATGGCGGACTTTCGTGTTGGGTTTGGACGGGGGGTCCAAGAGACTTTTTTGTGCATCTGGAGGTGATACATATGTGTGCCAATTTTAATGTTGCTGTGTCAAACTGGCCAGAGGGGCTACGGTACATGTTAGAGCAAAAAATACAGGGGCACAGTGAATTTCAGCTCGATTGGATGAAGTATGCGAGGTGTAAAAAGTTTTGCAAGGTCACATATCGCCAAAAATGACCAATTCAAAATGACGGACTTCGTGTGACTTTTTTGTGTGTCTTGGGGTGAAACCAAGCGGCAACCTTCGGGGCTCAAACTTAAAGCCCATGCGGAAGTGTCAAAACTAGTCATTTCCCATAGACTCCCATGTTAAAATGGCCGAATTCACAGCAGGAATGAACATGTTTACAGTCTGGTAGAAAAAAGCTGTGTCAGCAGCTGGACTTTGTGGAGACAATCTATCCATATCAAAGTCAAAGTCAGCTTTATTGTCAAATCTGCTATATGTGCTGGACATACAGAGAAACTCCTCTCAGCTGCTCTCACTATGCGATGAAGCGTCTTCCTGCAGGTGGCGGTGCAGGCTCCGTACCACACAGTGATGCAGCTGGACAGGATGCTGTCAACAGCCCCTCTGTAGAAGGTGCACAGGATGGAGGGAGGGGCTCTGGCTCCTCTGAGCTTGTGGAGGAAGTAGAGGCGCTGCTGTGCCTTCTTGGTCAGTGATGCAGTGTTGTTAGTCCAGGAGAGGTCCTCAGTGATGTGCACACCCAGGAACTTGGTGCTGCTCACCTGCTCCACAGCAGCACTCTTGATGGTCAGAGGGGTGTGCTGACTGTGTGCTCTCCTGTAGTCCACCATCTCCTTGGTCTTCTCCACATTCAGGGAGAGGTCGTGGTCTCTGCACCACTCGGCCAGAAGGTGCACCTCATTCCTGTAGTTTCTTTCATCTCCACTGAAGATGAGACCCACCACAGCACTGTCGTCTGTATCCATATGTCTTACTATGGAAATATGTGTGATGTTACTCCTATGATCTCATACATGATATGTTACTGTCATATATGATGTGACTATCCTAAGATGCTTGTGTGTATTCTGAGAAGCTGCGCCTGTTAGATAACACAGGGTGTGAGAAGTGAGAGTCCTAGTGTTGATGTTTGGACTGATGATAAGAGCAGTGAGCTCTGTGTCTCCTGTTATGATGCATTACAGTGTTCAGACTGCACTTTTATTTTCTTACATGAAGAACTCTGTCATGATTATAGAGGCATGTCTGACGTGTGTTTCAGTCTCTTCATCCTCCTCCTCCTCATCCTTTAACTCTTTCAGGCTGTGAACCTGCTGAATCAGCATGCTGCTGTGCTCTAATAAAGACTGTAATGAACTGTTCAGTGTCTGTGTCCTCAAACATGCTCCAGAGCTTCTTCTGTTCTCATGAAGGTCTTTTTAGAATGACTCTCTGGCGCCACCTGCTGACAGGAAATGGATGAGCTGCTGTGTGGGTTACATGATGAGAGCAGGAGGTCAGAGGTCACTGCAGCAGACTGCTGCTGTGTGACTGTAGAAGAGCTGCCACAGTCTGCAGCTCCTCTCTGTGGGTCACACACTGAACTGCTGCTTTGTTTCTGCATGTGTTTTCAATACCTGCTGATAATGTGTCCATATCATCAATACAATGTGGAGAAGGCCTCTCTGTGTAAATCAGTTCATCAATACTGCTTACACTAAACAGAAAGGTTAGATCACATGATGATTTATTTCTGTATACAAGGATCAATAAAGTTATATATTTAGATCACACACACTGAATAACACATGTATAAAACACACTAAATTAAGGCCTCACAGCATTTGGTCCACTTTAATGTGAGTACTGATCAGACACTGACACTGACAGCAGGGTGGAGCTTTCAGTGGGTGGAGTTTGGGAATGTTCCACAGTGCTCCTTGTCCTGTGTTTGGTTTTTCAGCCATGTTTGAGGATCACACTCTGCACACACTCTGACATATTTCTGTTACTTCAATAACCGGTCTGATCACTGTAGGACTCTGTATAGGGAGCCTTCAAGGCGTGAGAGGAGTCATGTTAGTACTGCTGGAACTACAAGTGTGTAAAATGTGAAAACAGGAAACACTCAGATCACATGACCGTGATGTCAGCAGCCGCATGAAGATCAAGAGAGTTTGTTACAATGTTTGTTGTTTATGATACAAAGACACAAACAGGAGAGTCTCACAGATACATCAACACAGAGAGCAGCTACTGTAACAACGTCCAGAGCTTCAGACAAACATCAACCTGCAGAGTGAACATGAATTATTAATATGGATTCATACAGAGGAAGGAGCAGATAAGATTTAAATAAAACAGAGCCAGACGTCAGAGTGGAAACAGGCACAGACATCAGGCCACACATGAAACTGATCTGTGACCTGTGGTCATGTAAAGAAGAACTAACTGACCATGTTCCGCATTTGTCTTGTGAGCATTCAGACGTTCAGCACAGGAAAACAAAGCTGAGACATTTTTCATTTCTGAAACATGCTGGAATTCTTCATAAAGACATGTTGGTGGACTTTACTTCTTTCTTTGTGATTTTAAGGACTTACAGTCAGACCGAGAAGAGAAGATGATCCTGCTGCTCCTCATCCTCACCCCCTCAGCAGCAGCACTTGAAGTGAAGGTGACACAGAGCTCCTATCAGGCAGAGGAGAACCACCACATCACACTGGAGTGGACGTTCCCTGCTGAGGACACCACCAGAAACATTTTTGTCCTCTGTGACCTGATGGCTAGTCGTAAAACCTCAGTCCTCTATCTGGTCTATGCTGGTGTTGAGATCTCAGAGTCTGTGGATGAAGGTTTTTCAGGAAGAGTCCAGAGTGACACAGACGCCCTCAGAGAAGGACGAATCAGACTTCATCTGTCCAGACTCAGGACTGAAGACTCTGGTCTGTATGTGTGTGAAGTGAGGACAGCTTCTGGTTCTGGCTTTGACTCTTGTCAACTCAACATCACTGGTGAGTAAGTTAAAGCTGAGAACTGTCTGAGTTCTGATCTTCTGAGAGTGCTGCTTCACAGTTTGTGAACTTCATAGAATTTTCTGTATTTCTGTAATCCCAGACCTCTGTCTGATTTTCAAAGTCCTGAAAGCAGAAGTAAATGATGAAGTGAAACATTCCAGAGTTCTCTTTTTCTAGACTTTGTCATATTTACACAGAGATATAAGGATTTTAGGTTTTGAAGCAGTAATGTTCTGTACAGACAGTGTCAGTCAAAGTTCACACAGTGCACACATTCATGCTAAACAAGTATCAACTTTTTTATCTTTTACAGAAGCTGCAGCTCAGCCTCAAATACAGAAACCCCCCAGACCACAACCAGACACTGGACAGACCAGACACCATTATGGACTGATAGCAGCAGCAGCAGCAGCAGAAGTAGTCCTGGTGCTTTTGATTCATTTTACTACTAGAAACAAAAGAAGCCATTTTGTGTGGCAGAGCAACAATCTATCAGTGCGATCAATACTGAATCATAAGAGCCTCCTATTAAAGGTCTCAGACCGATCAGACCTGCAGACTGTCCTCCTATGAGTGTACAGACCACCTCCTCCTCTGATGGATCATCTGACTGAGGATCAATCAGTGTACAACCAAACAACTAAACAATGCCAAATAAAGTACAATGGATGATAGAGATCAATAATGTTTAATGGTCAGTGTGTGTGTGTTGAGTGTTTGATGGATTATTGATCCTCCAAACATTCAGGATGTTTTAGACAGTCAGGACGACATCACATCACCTTCACCTGTGTTCACTATGGAATTAACTGAAGCTCCGCCCTGTTGTGTATAAGGAAGGAGCGGATAGTCTCAAGATTACAATTTATTGAAGAATGAGGCAGATTCTGAGTCACAGAGCTCTGGGTTGTTGAGACACAAAGCACAAGGCAAGATCAACCATGAACCACAAAGAACAACGCAGCAACAACCCCTGCATCTACTGCCTCCGCCCACCTAACCCCACCTGCAGACCCTGGGTCATACAGCGAATAGACCATAGGGTCTAATAAGGTAAAGCTTCAACACACACAGACACAGAACACAGGCTACATGGTAACACAGTGCAGAGTAAAAACTTTCACCGTTCTGTACGTTGACATTTGTCAATAAAACTTAGTTTTGTTGTTTCTCTGAGGCCATCAGCAGGTTTCCTCTGAAACACTCCATTCAGGACTCAGTGGACTAAGTTCTGGGTCAGAGGATGATGTTGGTTGATGTAGGTTGATGTTGTTGTGGTGAAGAGTCCACGGTGACACATGAGGAGAGCTGCAGGGGAACTTTGGACGTTGTCATGACGACGTGTTCCAGATTACAGGGACAGAAGACATTTTGATGAACAGACAGAGAGTCCTAAAATAAGTGTTATTGACAACAGGTCACATGATCAGCAGTCAGAAATAAAGTGATGAATGAGTGAAGCAGCTTCACCTTCACAGGGACACTATGAGACTTTGTCTCTGTGATGATGTGCAGATGACGGTGTTCTCAGCTCAGACAGCTGTTAGCAGCTGGATCTCTGCTGCTCACTGAGGAAGAGGAGGGAGGAAGAGGAGGTCTTCACACACTCACAGTGTTGATGAAGGAAGAGAGTCTGAACGTGAGCTGTCTGTGGGAGCTGAAGGTCAAGTTCAAATGACTCTTCACAGAAGTCCTGTTGGAGCAGGAGGACTGTTGATCTGAGATTTCTTTTGTTTGTCGAAAAACCAAACCATGAAGACAATCAGTACAATTGCTCCTGTTGTTGCTACTGACAGTCCAATGATGAGTCTTGTCCGTCCCCCTGTGTCTGCTGGTGGACTCAGAGTTGGACTCAGAGCTGGTCTGTCAGTGTGTGTCTGAGCAGCAGCTGCTGTAAAGGACAAAAATGTGAGTTGAGACTTGTTGATGTTTAAATGAACATGTGGACTGTTTGAATTGAACCTGATGCTGTCTGTCTGTACAGAATATTATATGTTACAGTTAGAAGAACAGAAATCAGACAGTTCTCAGCAGACAGCAGCTTTAACTTACTCACCAGAGACTGTGAGCTCACAGCTGGAAGAACCAGGACCAGAAGCTGTCCTCACATCACACACATACAGACCAGAGTCTTCAGTCCTGAGTCTGGACAGATGAAGTCTGATTCGTCCTTCTCTGAGGGCGTCTGTGTCACTCTGGACTCTTCCTGAAAAACCTTCATCCACAGACTCTGAGAGCTCAACACCAGCATGGACCAGATACAGGACTGATGCTTTCTGTTTGGTTAAATGTCCACATGTGACATAAATGTCCTCAGTCTTAGTCTGAGTGTCTGTGGTGAACGTCCACTCCAGTGTGATGTTGTGGTTCTCCTCTGCCTGATAGGAGCTCTGTGTCTCCTTCACTTCAAGTGCTGCTGCTGAGGAGGTGAGGATGAGGAGCAGCAGGATCATCTTCTCTCTGTGAGAGGACACAGAGGTGAAGAGTCATCAGGTTCAGCATGGCTGTATGTTATGGTGAATGTGAGCTATGGACTGGAAACAGTTGTTCTTTGATAAATATTAGAGCTTTGTGCAAAAAGGAGAATTACTTATTTTGACTCCACAGAGCCTGGTGGCTGTTTGACTGTCGTTATGATTATTATCACTGTTTGATGCTCTGCACCATTCCCTCTATCTACATAAGACTACTTGAATCCTTCTATTGAGTATGATGTTTAAAGAAAACTTCCACTCAAGTCATTATTTGGTACAGTGTCTGTACATTAGTACAGAAATGTAGTAAGATCAGAAACAAAAGACTGAATGTGTCCACATGTGTCTCTTGGTGGGTCCATGTTGTCCCTCCTGTCATGTCTTTGTTCCATCAACATGTGTTTGAGCTGCTAAACTCATTCTGTACAAACACCTTGTTCTCACACTTCTATACAAACAGTCTCACACACTAACACAACAACAACACACTGGCTCTTACCTTGTGTCTCTGCACAGCCGGCCAGTGTTAGGTTGTGTCTGATGTTCTCGTAGAAAAAACCCTCAGTGCAGAAAGTTCCTCATTTACATGAAGGGCAGCACTCAACTGATCGAAAATAACTGATCGCTAGGATGAAAACAAGATCAGATTTCTGTGCTCAACGTCCCTGATGCATGAACAGAGGTGGGTTATCAGGTCTGAACCTGCAGGTGACAGCGGGCTGTAATAGAGCAGCAGCCTGAAGCAGAGTGAACAAACATTTATGAACAGAAAAAGTCCTCATGTTTCCACAGAGGCTCAGTCAGAGCCACCTCTTATTGGTTTTATGAAATTTCATGCAATAATTATTATTTTTTACACAGCCTGCTAATCTAATGATAAGATCAACCTGCTGCCAGTGCAAACGTCCTGATGAGCATTAACAGAGTGTACACACCGTCACAGGACAGGAACAGCTGCTGCTGCTCAGACACACACTGACAGACCAGCTCTGAGTCCAGCTCTGAGTCCACCAGCAGACCCAGGAGGACGGACAGGACTCATCATTGGACTGACAGGAGGAGTTCTGCTGATGGTCTTTGTAGTTTTATTTTGTGTGTTTGGAGAGAATCTGAAGTCTGGTGTCTCAGAACAACAACCCTCCACATACGATGCAGTTAGTGGTGAAACTAAGATACTAATTGAGTGATTAATAAGAAATGATATCAACAGCACATGAAGGGTTAAACACTGAAGTTAGGATTAGCCACTCATATAAGTTTGGGGACACAGTAAATGAGTTCCCAGTCTGAACAGGTTTGTATTGAGTACACTGTTAAAAAAAGCTGTATAAATGTATATTGTATATATATATATATATATATATATATATATATATATATATATATATATATATATATATATATATATATATATATATATTAATATATATAATATACATATATATAACTTCGATTTTTACGGACAATATATATTAAAAAACACAACTTTACTGTAAAAATACAATATTTTGCTAAAAATAACTGGGAAATACTATGCTGTCACAAAGAGGCCATTGTCGTAAAATTTGCAGTGATATTCAGAGGAAATGACAGATTTTTTTTTGCACTTCTTTTTTTCACTTTTAAATTTACGGAACAAAACCATTCAAAAACATATCTTCATTTGTGCAAAATGAGATGTTAAAATATGTTATGTGTTTGTAAAAAAATACAAAGTGTTATACTTACAGTATAGTGTAATAGATTTTTTTTCTGGAAACACTGTAACAATCATTTGAATTTGCCACGTTGCATTATGCTTGTGTAAGGCTTTTAATAGTTGCAGTAATTGTGTCAATGATTGTGTTAATGGGAGGCACTTACAAAGATGCACAAATAGCTGCAAAGTTATTGTTATTCACTAAGCAATCACCTATAAACTAGATGCTTGCTTAGTAAAGTTATCATCTTAAACACAAATGTTTATTTTTTTACTTAAAACATTTGACTATATTATTCATTTATTATATACTTCCAATATATATTGCCATTTATTAATTGTTTAATATTAGGGATGTCCCGATCCGATCACGTGATCGGAAATCGGGCCCGATTACGTGATTTCAGACTCGATCGGAATCGGCTGTTACCTCCCGATCAGGACTCGGATATATATTTATTAGGGCTGTCAAAGTTAACGCCTTCTGTGCAGGGTGGCTCTGTGTCCTGTAGTGTATGACTAGGCCTGTCGCGATAAACAATAAATCAATTAACTGCACGATAAATTAAATGGGCTCGATAGTTCTTATTTTTTAACTCATTGTGTAACGTTTACGGGATGTTCTGAGCAGACCACGGTCAGCTCGCTGTCTGCGTGTCGCCACGCTGCGTCACAGCGCTGCAGGGCTTGGACGTTACAGTAACACAGAGAGCTGTGAAGCTGCTCAACACCGTTTCAACACTTTGCCACAATTCACCACGACACTAAACCTGCTCATGTATAGAACCTGCTCTCAGAGAGAGTCCGCGTTGTACGAGTGAAGTTCTCTGCCTTCTCACTGGCGGCACTCGCTGCAGCGCCACCCAGTCTAGTCCTCTTGCCCAGTCCTCTGGTGCCATCTCTGCTATCAGTTTCTATGTGTTTCTGTCTACATGGTGGCGTTTGTAAAATTCACTGCAGCGGCCTGACGCGCATACACACATGCAAACGCAAACGCGTGCGCACACAAGCACATGTGCGCACAGGTGAGCCCACTCCCAGAGAGTGCGTGTTGTTTGGCTCTCTGTTGCTCATGACGTGCTAGTTGGTTTGATTTAACTCCATTGACTATGCTCAGATAAGCTATGGTAATAGGCCTACCACTACTCATAATAATAATATCAACATTAATATTAATATCATCAATAATAACAATAATAATAATAGTGTTGATGATTGGGGCCTTTCCAGTGTTAAATGTTCTTTAGAAATTAAAGTTTATTGATCTTATAGAGAATCTTGAAAGTATCGGATCGGGACTCGGTATCGGCAGATACTCAAAATCAAATGACTCGGACTCGGACTCAAAGGCAAAAAAACCTGATCGGGACATCCCTATTTAATATGCTTATTTAAATATACTGAAGCTCTAATCCCAGATCAAATACTGCAACTCAAACTCCACACCAAAAGGGGGCGCTTATACGTTACTACGCGTCAAATGCAGGGAGAAAACGGTTCGGAGCCTGTGGAGGAACAGAGGCAGGTGGAGACGTCACGGAACTTTTTGAATTTGAACCTTAGCGCCACAGCTGCGCGCCAGAGTCTGAGCTCTGGTTTTAAGGACTTAGCCTTTGACTCCTGACAACGTTTGGTACTGGAGCCAACGTTAATGCCGCTGTCTGTAAGTATACTTGAATTTACGCTGTGTTTGAGAGTAATAGTTACGAAGGAAGCTCTCTCTGTTCCTAAAATAAGACTGAAATGCTGTACGTGCCCCAGCTGCTATCGAGTCGGCTGGAAATGCTTATAAATGCGCGATACAGTTGTGTGAGTCCGTCAGATGTAACAGCGCACTTGAAACAACATAAGGTGACTTGTTCCATGAGAGGGTGCACACGCATGTTTAAAGTGAAATCCTCATTTACTTCCACATAACAAGGAAACAGCTTTTGCAGACAGCGGTATAAGCGACATGTACAGAGAATCACGGACACGGTTCTCAAGTGTTACAGCAGAGAAACAGGTTAATTCCACTGGATATATATATGTCAGGAAACTAAAGGGACCTTTTTCTTAGAATTGTAAGTTTATTCTATTTTTAAACTGCAGGGCAGTTACTACACCTTCAGGATCCACCATCCTGTGGCCCTGGCCTCCACACTGGAGTTCCTTCAGAGGTAAACAGACACTTTCTTCTCCTTTACAACTGATCAATTTGCAATTGTTGAACAAGAATTCTTGTTTCCACACAGGTGCTTCTTCCTGATAAATCCAGAGAAGACACTGGCTTGTTGAGTGAGGTTTGGACTGATTACTCTTCATACTCTTGATGGGCAAGTGGTCTATTTTTTTAAAAATTTTTTTTTACAAGATTTTTGTGGCACTGCTATGTGAGCATGCTGAAAATGTTTTTATTGAGTCAGCTTAACTTATGCTGTAAAATTAACGTAATTCCTATGTAATTCGATATACATCACAATGTATTTGTTACGGTAAAATCCTGGCAACCACAGCTGCCGGTAATTTACTGTAAAGCTGAACTTTTTAAATAAAGTGCCGTAATGTAATTTACAGGTGTCCTGCTTTATTACTGAGATATGTTGTAATTAGGTCTACAGGAGTGTGTATTTTTTAATGCAAATTTCCGTTATTTTTAGTGAAAATAACTGTAACCAGATTTACATGATGGTTGGTAACTTTAAGGTAAACTGCCGTAAACAGGTTTACAGTACATCTTTATAATTCACTGTAATTTACTGTAAATACACAACATTCTTTTACTGTAAATGTACGGTTATCAAAAAGTCATACTGTAATCTGTTATACGTCCACATCTTATTTTTCACGGTAAAATTCTGGCGACCACAGCTGCCGGTATTTTACCGTAAAATACACAGATTTTTTTTTTACAGTGTTGATACAGGGTCTGTTTGTAATTTTAATACTTTAAATTAAATAGCTAAATGTGTAAGAACCCTGCAAATAACCCTGAAAGCACTGCTTTAATGTGTCATTAAGCATCAGGTCTGTCACTGCACCAGAGAATTACTGCTGGGTGGAGGAGAGTGGGGCTCCCTGCAGGACCAGCTGTCTGTCCTGGAGGAGGTGTACTGACCATCATCACCTCTGGAGGGTGAGGATACATATTTTATAGCTTTTCATATTTTAAGCTGTTTTTTATTTTTGCCCTTTTTAAAAACATCTTTAGTAACATGGCAGCCGCCGATCGTCAGCTCTGCAAACCCTGATGGACGATGTGGTGGACAGAGGAGACAGGCAGATGATGTCCCACTCACAGCCAGAGGACTCCAAGGTCTTCACCGTGGCATCATCCAGTCCAGCAGCACCAAGGACTCCTGCTCAGCCAAACATTTATATATATGTTCTTTGTGAATAGTATTTTCTGCTGATCTTTATAAATAATAAACTGTACATTTTCATAATGCCCACTGGTAAATAGTTAGAAATGTTCAAACTGTCTTTGTAAATATTGTACATAACAGAACAATAAATGATTTACTGTGGTCACTGAGAAGTTGTTCAAAAGTTTACTTCAATTATAAATATGTGAAAACACATAATGTAACAAGGTTAGAAGAGTTTAAGAACATAGAGACAAGAACGATTTAATACACAATTTAATAAGTAACATTTAAATAACAGAACATAAAATCACTGCTGTCCAACATCCTCTGTATGAGCTGAGGTCTGTCCGTTCTTTCTCTCCTCTCTCTCTCTCTCTCTCTCTCTCTCTCTCTCTCTCTCTCTCCCTCTCTCTCTCTCTCTCTCTCTCCTCTCTCTCTCCCTCTCCCTCTCTCTCTCTCTCTCTCCCTCCCTCTCCAGCCTCATCTCCTCTGTTATCAGTGTGTGTGAAGCATCCCAGGCTGGAAGACAGGACCAGCTGCTGCTAGTGTGTGTGTGTGTGTCTTTCTGTGTGTGACTGTGTTTGTGTCTGTGTGTGACTTTTAACAGTGTGTGTCAGTTTCAATGCAGGACAGAGCTTTGTGTGTCTTTACAGCCCAGTGACATCACTGACTGACACACTCTGCACAGATACAGTCACACAAAGCTGCAGCACTGTCAACAAATCAAACCACAAATATGTAGGACAAAGACGAGGAGGTGAAGAGGAACGAGGAAGAAGAAATAGAATTACTGATGTCATCAGAGCTACAGTAGTGGATCATGTGATCAACCATGGAATGACCCTGAGGGAAGCTGGTTCAGCCTGAGCTACACTGTAGCAAGCTGTAGCAAGATGGAAGTGTGTGTGTGTGTGTGGGGGGGGGGGGGGGGGACACTCCCTAATGCATGTTAAAACATGTTTAAGTGTTTTATTTTGAAAATCTACACGTCAGCCATACCCTGTTATTGTGCAAGGTCTAACTTCATCATAGGCTCCTCCTATGATGGAGTATAAACACCCTGAACACTGACTGCTCTCTGCTTCGTCACAGAAACCAACAACACAGGTAAGACTCACTCACTGTGAAGGAATAATGAGAAAATGCTTCCAACATGTTGAGTGCAGAGTTTTAATGTGGACATTAGCTGGATAGATCAGTAGGAATCAATGGCTTTATGTTATCATGTTCTATTATAAAGGTGACATCATAAGGTCACAGGTAAAGTATAAAAATGTTGATGAAGAGAGAGAAAAGGCTCAAAAGCCTACAAGTGGCTGCTTAGTGCCAAAACCACAGATATGTGTGCAGCACACTGTAGCAGCAGCAGGTGCAGGGCCCACATCAGTGCAGAAGCAGGTCCATGGAGTGCACAGGCCGTCAGAGTGCACACAGCTTTAATGAGCAGCAGAGTAGTAACACAGAGCTGTGCTGATCTGTAGCTCATTGATTGCTGAGCTCCATCTAGTGGACGACAGTAGAAGTGAATCAGGAAATGTCTTTCAGACACTTGTTGGACCGGTTTTAACGTCACTGACGTGTTCAGACTGTGAGGCTGTGAGGAAGTGACGGCGTCCTCAGATCAGATTGTGTCAGACAGCAGGACTGAGGAGGACCAGGAGCAGCTTCTTCTCCACACAGGAAGCTGGAAAGTGTCTGTAAGTCCATCTGAACTGATCCAGCAGGTGAGAGTCCTTCCAGAGAAATCTCTCCATGTCTGATCACACTGTGCTGCATCACTGACTGATGGTACAGTACAGATGTTTCTGCTGCTGATTGGCTGCTTTCTCTTTGCTCTTTGATGACTTTTATAGCAGATGAACAGCTGTTTCAGAACAAGTTGTGTTACTGTAGTGTTTTTCTGTTCGAGTCACAGCAGACTGTAGAACTCTCAGGTCACATGATCAGTGTCAGAACCGGTCTGACAGCTGGATGACACTGCATTCATATCTGTTCTATCTACTGTTAACCCATTCATGCCCAGTGGAGTTTGTATGATTTTGCAGCATTTAAACATCTGCTCTGAGACAAAGACAAAAGTTGAAGTTTTCACATCAGTCAAGTTTGTGTTTCAGTGTGTTTGTGTTCACTGCACTCAAAAAACTGAAATGTTGACTTTAATTAAATTCCGGTATACACTCTAACATTCCCCAGCTTTAATTTGCTCTGAAACTCAGACGACGACTTGTTTAAACCTTTAAATGGAAAAAATGTTGGTTTATACTGAGTTTATCAGACGACTTACTGACACCCTGCACACTACACCTACACCTACACACTGCACTGTGTAAGGTTTACAGACTCACCAAAATAAAAGCCTGAGAACCAAACCTGGTCTGAGGCTCTGATACTAAGCTAACAGCATGATTAGCCTGTTAGCATCTACATGAAGGATCAATAACAACATGCTGACTGTGTGTTTCTGTGTCATGTTGCTGTGTTTGTGTGAAGGTGTGAGCTCTGCTATGAGTCAGTGTGAGGACAGAGAGGAGGGAGTCCCTCCCTCTAAAAGCCCTCTGTGTGGGGACCATGAGAGCCGGACCAAAGCTCAGAGGTAAGAGGACCGTCTCTGACTGTCCATGACTCTTCTCCATGTCAGAGCTCACACTCACATTATTCACACATCTGTGTGTTCAAGAACAAAGCAGCAGCACACTGCACACTCTGCTGGACCTGGGCCTGGACCTGGACCTGGACCTGGACCTGGACCTGGACCTGGGCCTGGGCCTGGACCCAGACCTGCCAGCTGTGTGTCCATGAAGAGTGATTGGTCAAAGGGTCAGGGCATTAATTTCAAAGATGTTGATCCATCTGAGGGTCAAAGGTCAGAGTTAATGTCACAGCTGCAGTTTGTTTCCATCATTGTTAAACATTTAAAGTGTAACATGATGATCAGCATCATTTTTCCAGAAGAAGCTCAGAGTCAGTGTTTGTGATTCTATCAGGATCCAGGATGTGAGAGCAGACTCTGCTGGACCCGGACCCAGCTGTGTGTCCATGAAAAGTGATTGGTCGATGGGTAGGCCCATTGATTTCAAAGCTGATCAGCCATCTGATGATCAAAGGTAAGAATCACTCTGGAAGTGTCTCCATGCTGTGATGAGCTCTGCTGGACTCTTGGGGTTGTATGTGTCTGTTTGCTCTGCAGGTGGTTGATGGTTTGGAGCATCTGTAGCACAGAGTAATGCATATTTACAGTGCTGCTTCAAAGTGTATGAATCATTTAAAATCTTCTATATGTCTGCATAAACATGACTTAAACATCTGCCTCACTGTACTAGAAAGGCAGCCCACTGAAACAAAGTATGGAAAGACATTTCAGTAATAAAACATTTAAATAAATGATAGATTCATACACTGTGTGTAAATATGATTGTGCTGCCCCCTATAGTCAGCCAAAATCCTATGTTTGAGTTGAGATTGTCCTACGAGGCTTCCGTAGTAGCATAATGGTTCCAGAGCCAAGTGGAAAGTTTCTGCTGTGTTTTTTCATCCTGCTACATGTTTTTTAGTCGTCTGAGAATATCTGTCTGTAAGTATTATGTTTCATAAGCCCTTACCTTACGTCATGCGCTCATAGGAGGCACTTTAAGTTATTTAAGTTTAAGAAAGCGTCACACTTTTAACCCGTTAATAGCGCTAGCGACCTTATGGGTTTTTCAATGCAAATTAGCATTGTGCTAATCGCTAGCGGTTTATGCATTTTTCTGTTGTCTAGCTCAGCTATGTTTTGTCGGCCTGCAGAATTCAGCATTGATCGTGTTTCGGGTCATATTTATGCAGAAATATAGAAAGTTTGACCAACTTCCCAAAACGACTGTAGCTGTCAGCCTATATGTAGCTAGGAGCTAGTCTCCTCCTCCTCAGATTCCCAGGGTCCTGGTTTGGATTTTTGCACGTACCTCACACTGCTGATTATTCTGACTTGAACACAGCCTGTGCAGAACTTTAAGGTGGCTTCTGTTCTTCGGTGTTTTTGGTTGAATTTGGTCAAATTGTGATCAAATAAATTGTGTGATAACAGTTGTTCAGTCTCTTGTAGTGGCCATCATGGACACTGATCCAGCTCTGTGTCCATGAAAAGTGAACATTTCAAAAATGTTGATACCACTTTAAGTCCTGTTTCTGTAACTTAGCAGAGTTCTTCAATGATCGTGTGGGTCTGCTTGGCTCTGTAAAAGACCCATAAGCAGCTCTGTGTTTGTAGATGTATAATAGAAAGTATCAGTATGTATTTATGTTGTCATGTTATCATCTCATGGTGGTTTCTGAAGGCTTTAAGTAAAGGAAATAACAAAGGTCTGCAGTGTGATGATATAGACTCTATATCATCACACTGCATCATTGTCTGACTGTGATTCATCCTGCTGCACGTCGTTAATGTTAAAGAAAGAGAAACATGGTGAGTGGAAGATTTAACTGAACTCTTACAGCTGTGCTGGCAGCCATTAAAGCAGAATATGTGAAGAAGAACAAATTACAAACCTGCTGGATGCAGCTGAACAGTGTGGAGTCAGGATAGTTTTCATTTTTAATACACACATTTTGTGTATTAATGAATTTTCTTCACCAGTCCATTGACTGTTGCACTTTGTATTTATTTCAGTCTGAGGTTTCAGTTTCTTTCATCTGAAATAAAGGCCTTCAATGTATTTGCCTGGGACTACTTTTATTCATGGTAACAGAGCTAGCTGTGCCCCAGGTAAACATTCCCTGCATTGAAAACTGACAATAGATATTACTGAAACACATGAACATGTGGACATAGGGGAAGCTAATAAGACACAAGCTAGACATCAGCTCAGACCTTTGACTTGGAGCAAATGTGAACAGCTGGACCTCAGGGACTTTAATTGAACCCCCCTGGTCTAAATCAATGTGAACATATGATGACAGTGGAAGTGGAATGGAACTCTTAAAGCTGTGCTTCAGTCATTAAAGCAGCAGCAACAGGTTCAACATGAGCTGGATGTGTGGAGTTGGGATAGTTTTCATTTTTAATACAACAATGCTTGTTTGTCACCAGTCTGTTGACTGTTGTGTATCTGTTTAAAGTGAAAACACATCAAAACACTTAGTGAAGTGATTGTGTTGTTAAATGCTGATGTTTCTGTCACAGACTGCAGCAACCCAGTGTTCAGACTCCTGCTCAGGACGCCATATTTATGGTGAGTACAAACAGCTTCTAACTACAACACAACAGTCCTGGTGCTCTACAGAGACCCAGAGCCTGACCCCTGAGCAAGCATTCACAGAGACAGAACTGTGGTAGTAATACTTATAACTACAGCAGCTGTGCATTCAAAACACTTCATATCTAATGTTGTAGATTCAAGTAATACATGTATGAACATAAGCTGTAATATTATGAAACACTAAACTGTTATTCTGCTCCTCAAAGTCTGAGAGTTTATACTCTGTTGTTCTGTTCCAGCTGCTGGAGGAGAACATTGTCAGGTTTGTGAAGGATGAGCTGAAGAAGATCCAGAAGCTCCTGAGTCCAGAGTACCCAGAATGCTCAGAGAGTCAGAGGGAGGATGAGGAGGATGAAGAGCAGAGGAGCAGCAGAGAGTCATTAGTGCAGATCACAGTGCACTTCCTGAGGAGGATGAAGCAGGAGGAGCTGGCTGAGCGTCTGCAGAGCAGTAAGAGGATTTGAAGAGCTTTAACATGATGGAAAGAGGAAATTAAGTTTACATTTACACACTCTGCTGTTAATATGATGCAGACATCTGTGAATTCTTCTGACTGAAAACACAAACTGTTTGTCTACAACTGATGAACAGATTTCATGGAGACAGAAAATATTTATTTGACACATTTATTGTAGCGTTCACTTATTAATGACATTTATTGTTTGTTTAGGAACTCGTGCTGCAGAGTGTGGACGTAAACTCAAGTCTAACCTGAGGAAGAAGTTCCAGTGTGTGTTTGAGGGGATCGCTAAAGCAGGACAGCCGACCCTTCTGAACCAGATCTACACAGAGCTCTACATCACAGAGGGAGGGACTGCAGAGGTCAATGAGGAACATGAGGTCAGATAGATTGAAGCAGCATCCAGGAAAGCACACAGACCAGAAACAAGCATCAGACCAGAAGGCATCTTTAAAGGCTCACCTGGAAGACAGGAACCAATCAGAACAGTGATGACAAAGGGAGTGGCTGGCATCGGGAAAACAGTCCTAACACAGAAGTTCACTCTGGACTGGGCTGAAGACAAAGCCAACCAGGACGTCCACTTCACATTTCCATTCACTTTCAGAGAGCTGAATGTGCTGAGAGAGAGAAAGTTCAGCTTGGTGGAACTTGTTCATCACTTCTTCACTGAAACCAAAGAGGCAGGAATCTGCAGCTTTCAGCGCCTCCAGGTGGTCTTCATCTTTGATGGTCTGGATGAGTGTCGACTTCCTCTGGACTTCCAGAACACTGAGACCCTGACTGATGTCACAGAGTCCACCTCAGTGGATGTGCTGCTGACAAACCTCATCAGGGGGAAGCTGCTTCCCTCTGCTCGCCTTTGGATAACCACACGACCTGCAGCAGCCAATCAGATCCCTCCTGACTGTGTGGACGTGGTGACAGAGGTCAGAGGGTTCACTGACCCACAGAAGGAGGAGTACTTCAGGAAGAGGTTCAGAGAGGAGGAGCAGGCCAGCAGGATCATCTCCCACATCAAGACATCACGAAGCCTCCACATCATGTGCCACATCCCGGTCTTCTGCTGGATCACTGCTACAGTTCTGGAGGACATGTTGGAAACCAGAGAGAGAGGACAGCTGCCCAAGACCCTGACTGAGATGTACATCCACTTCCTGGTGGTTCAGACCAAAGTGAAGATGATCAAGTATGATGGAAGAGCCGAGACAGATCCACAGTGGAGTCCAGAGAGCAAGGAGATGATCCAGTCTCTGGGAAAACTGGCTTTTGATCAGCTGCAGAAAGGAAACCTGATCTTCTATGAGTCAGACCTGACAGAGTGTGGCATTGATATCAGAGCAGCCTCAGTGTACTCAGGAGTGTTCACACAGATCTTTAAAGAGGAGAGAGGCCTGTACCAGGACAAGGTGTTCTGCTTCATCCATCTGAGTGTTCAGGAGTTTCTGGCTGCTCTTCATGTCCATCTGACCTTCATCAGCTCTGCTGTCAACCTGCTGGAACAACAAAGAACACCTGTGAGATCTAAAGTCTTTAGAGACAAACCTAAATTAAAACATCTCCACCAAAGTGCTGTGGACAAGTCCTTACAGAGTCCAAATGGGCACCTGGACTTGTTCCTCCGCTTCCTCCTGGGTCTTTCACTGGAGACCAATCAGACTCTTCTACGGGGCCTGCTGACACAGACAGGAAGTAGCTCACAGACCAATCAGGAAACAGTCCAGTACATCAAGGAGAAGATCAGTGAGAATGTGTCTGCAGAGAGAAGTATCAATCTGTTCCACTGTCTGAATGAACTGAACGATCGTTCTCTAGTGGAGCAGATCCAACAGGCCCTGAGATCAGGACGTCTCTCCACAGATAAACTGTCTCCTGCTCAGTGGTCAGCTCTGGTCTTCATCTTACTGTCATCAGAAGGTCTGGAGGTGTTTGACCTGAAGAAATACTCTGCTTCAGAGGAGGCTCTTCTGAGGCTGCTGCCAGTGGTCAAAGCCTCCAACAAAGTTCTGTAGGTGGATTTATGAACCATTTCAATCATGGTTGATTTTTATATGAACAACAAAACATTGACTTTGTGTTCAATCTTTTTTTTCTCAGGCTGAGCAGCTGTAACCTCTCAGAGAGAAGCTGTGAAGCTCTGTCCTCAGTCCTCAGCTCCCAGTCCTCTAGTCTGAGAGAGCTGGATCTGAATAACAATGACCTGTCATTTAAATGCATACCTTAACATTATGTTGTACCTGACGGTCGAAAAACTGTGTGCTTCCTCCAGCCCCCCCCCCCCCCCCAAGTGATTACTTCCTTCCCTTCTAATACCTCCCCAACACCACATGCTCCACCTCCTGGTCAAACAGGGAACTGACATATTTCAATTGAGACAGGTCTACCACAGCGGCTCTAATGATGCTTAATATAACTATGCTTTTGTGATAAACGTTGAAGGATCTTGATTCTTTATATTTAGGCTACATGCAGACAGGTTTTAAACTTTTAAAAAATGATCTTCATTATTTTATTTCACCTAGATTATTCACAAACAGCCATGGCTGTCACAAGGAGCATCACTGGCATGATTGTGAAGTTATAGTTTCATACAAGTTATAAGATAAGATTCTGAAGAATCCTTTACTAGTCCCTTGCAGGGGAAATTCACAGTGTTACAGCAGCAACAGCACACGTAAGAAGAGCAAAATATAAAAAATAAATAGAAATGAACACAAGGTGAATGAATGTTTGATTAATTAACAGAATAATGTGACTAACGGAATATAACAGAATACATACACATATACAGTTCTGCACTTTTGTTTGCAGCTTGATTTACTTAACAAATGTTTCTTGTGTGTTATTCTCCTAATTATGATCAACTGATTAAATTTCTAATTAAAAGAAACTGTACTGGTATCAGCAATACTGGCCCTGTATTTACTAGATATCGGATAGATGCTGGAATTTTCAGGATCGCCCATCTCTAGTAAAAACACCTTGATTTTCATTATTTAGAACACATTTTGTAACTGGTTATTGGTGCATTTATTCATTCACTCATTCAGTCATTCACTAATGTGTCAGTAAGGATTCATTTGCATTTCTTTCAGGCTGAGCAGCTGTAACCTCTCAGAGAGAAGCTGTGAAGCTCTGTCCTCAGTCCTCAGCTCCCAGTCCTCTAGTCTGAGAGAGCTGGATCTGGATAACAATGACCTGCAGGATTCAGGGGTGAAGCAGCTGTCTCACGGATTAGGGGGTCCAGACTGCAGACTGGAGACTCTCAGGTCAGGATCCAGCTTTTTGATCATCAGTTAAATTCTGCTTCATGTTCATGTTGAAGATCTGTTGGATTTTCCTTCTTTCTTCTTGAGTTCATGACATGTTTTGTACCTCCAGTCTGTCAGGTTGTCTGATCACACAGGAGGGCTGTGCTTCTCTGGCCTCGGCTCTGACCTCCAACCCCTCCTATCTGAGAGAGCTGGACCTGAGCTACAATCATCCAGGAGACTCAGGAGTGAAGCTGCTGTCTGCTTTACTCAACAGTCCAGATTGTAGTCTGGACACTCTCAGGTACACAGAGACCACAGAGCATGAGTCCTCCTCAGTCTGTCAGTTTAGCTCATATATCCACAGCTGTTGATGGATGGATTGAAACTGCAGAGAAGAAATAATCACTGATCCCTGATGTTCATCTTCCTCCATCATTAAGTGTCCATCATGTTAACTTCACTTTTCTTTATACACGTTCTTCATGTCAAAATACATACAGACTGATTTTCAGTCACACTTAGTGCAGATCAAATACAAAATGATGCCCTACTTATGAATGTCCTCAGCTGTAAGAACCACTGAATTATTTCCACAAACAAATGTTCCTGAAACAATCCATATGTGAAGCTTCAGAGGAGACAACAACACAATGGTAGAAGGAGGAGTTCCTTCAGTCAGAGACAGAGAGCAGGGAGACACTACAATATTATCACTGTAAAAACTACACACAGAAATGAGTGAATGTATTTATTTGAAGTGTGTCAGAAACTCTTCCATCCATGACACATGTGAACCAGGCTTGTGTTTGCATATAGAGTGAAAGCAACAGACAGTCAGAGACAGTGTGGCTTGTTTGCTGCTTTGGATAAATGCACAATGCTGAGATCAAACCTACACTGTTGCTGCATGAAGAGGATTTTACAGTAAAGCGCTGACAGAGAGCAATATTTCACAGAATGGAGGACATGAATAAACACAGAGCAGATCAGGAGAGACTCTTCTGGAGTCGACACAGATGAGTTTCAGTCTGTTTGTGTGTCTCTGACAAACTGAGGAACTCTGCTTCATGTTGATCAGCAGTTTGGACTCATGTTGGTTAGAAAATCATTCTGACTGTGTTTCTTCCTGCAGGGTGGAGCATGGTGGAGAGCAGAGGTTAAAACCTGGGCTGAGGAAGTGTAAGTTTGACTCAGTCTTTCCTCATGTTATTGTGCATGAGTCAGTGTTCTATCAGTCCATCAGAGCTGTTGTAGCGCAGCCTCGGCGGTTGGATTTCTTTGGTGTTTACTGGAGTTTATTACTCCCCAGCAGGAGTTTTAGGTTCCAGCTTTGTCATTTTCCTTTTTTCTCTTGTTAGGGAGCTTTAGTGTGTTGTAGTGTCTTTGTGTTTGTTTGGGGCACTGCTCAGCTCTGAGTTCATGAACTGCAGCCTAACACTGAAACCAGCCTGTGTAGCTGCCGATCTGAGAGTGGGGACGAGTGGGGAGGTGCAGACATGCTGTGTGTGGGTTTCCCCTCAGCCTGGGACATAACAGAGACAACCAAAGCAGACAAAAGACAAAATCCAATAAGAGACCACAAAGGGTTGAAAAGGTCCAAACACAGGAATAAACAGCTCCACAGTCCAAAAGCAGGCAAGACTCAGACACAAAGAATCTCATCCAAAGGGTCAGACTGGACTGATGGACTGAAGAGTGAAGACACTGAGACACTGAGCTGTGAGCAGCATTATTAGGGTCAGGGTTAGGGCGACAAACGCCAATGTTTAAGAAAACGAGTTACCACCAAAATAAGTTTCACACGGGGTCTCTGTTTAAAGTTTTTAATCAATTAGTAACAAAACACGTTATCCGCCATGTTTCCCTGCACTGTTTCGTCCCTTTTTTCCCAATCTGCTACAAACACCCTGATTTTCAGCACAATTCAGCATTTCCATTCAACCAATCACGGGGCAGCTTTCCAACTGTCATGGCGGCGCCCTGTCAGTAGATAGAAAGTATGTCCAGTCGTCTTTTAAATGAGTGTTTTAGCTGTGTGAAATGAATAACTTTGACAGTATTGATGAGGCAGTCCTCGTTTCTTCCATGGGAAAAAGTGGAAGCCTTCCATACAGAATCCCGAAACTCAGCTGGAGGGAAAATACCGGCCATTTCCTGTTCGCATACTAAAGAGAAAAACTTTTGTCATGCGGATCAACTGACAGCCGGCGAAATAATATTATTAGAAATACATATATAAATATATAAAATTAGTTTTTTGATGAAATGGATTTATAGCTTTTTGGGTGGAAAAAAGATTTGATTGTTTAATAAATGTTCAAAATCAAAATATAGATTTGAGTTTTGTGTTATTACAAACTCATGATGATATATTACAGTTTGAAACATAAAGTAGAAGTTTTCATATAAACCCTTTTTGGAAAGAAAACACTTTTTTCTGGATTTATAGTGTTTTGGAAGCAATCTCTTCATTTGTTAGGCGGGACAGCCGAAACCAGTTAAACAAGCTTTTACTGACAGCTCTGAACAGACCACATTAACTTATCATTCATTTTAGTGCAGCCGCCACAACTTCCATTTCACAAACCATTTTTTAATCTTCATTTATTATATTTCCTTTTATTTTGCTTTTTTGCTTTGGTTTCTTTCTGTAACACTGGACTTATTTTTATGAAGGATTGAACTCTGACAGTGTTTGAACAGGAGAGAAAGGAGTATAAAGTGTGTAGTGAGGGGTTCACAGCCTTAAAGCATCTAGAATAACTGTAAAAAATAAAGCCCATCACTTCATGGATTTCACCTTTTGCGGGTTTTTTTCGGAACGTAACCCCCGCGATTAAGGAGGGACCTCTGATGAGAAGGAAGAGACTGGGCTCTCAGCTGCAGTAAAGGGGGCAGGTCTGGCTCCAACACAGGTTTCAATGTGCAAGATGTCTTGCCCTCACATTCTTCTTCCATTTCCACTTGTCCTGAAACTTCGGCCTTCGCTGTCAACCTTCCTTTTCTTACTCACACTTGCCATTTTAGAAATGGGCAATAAAAAAAACACAGATCACTGGCAAAACAGGGTGGTGAGAGTTTGACCATGTTTGCTGCCATCTTGTGGTGAAATGTTAAATATATATAATAATAATAATTTTTAAACGTGTGATTTCATCCTGTGGACAACAGTACTGGTGGCATATTATGACATTATTGATTTTAGGACAGAGGCTTCGGCCCAGTGAACATATGAACTGGACTTTTGGTCTGTTCTACAGGAAAAACCCTAAATGATAATGCACCAACAATCCCAACCAAAGAAAGGAACATAAGGACAGAAGAACCAAACAGGAAAGAAAATAGAAATAACTATTGTATATATAACCTAGAAAATTTCACAAGAAATTTTGAGTGGGCCAATGCGCGCTCGCCCACACTCTGCTGCCGGTCCCCCCATTATATACCACCAAACCTCATTCCTGATCACCGGCATATGTGAAAGCTTAAGTGGCTTGCCTGTCAAAACAAAAAGTGGCACAGACATGGGGATTCAATATGTCAGAGGTCTAATGTTTATCTACATTTTACATTTTAAATGAAGGTTCTGTGTGAAAGCATGCCCAAACACCATGGCTTCAAACTTTTGACAGTGATTTGATGCCTGTGGGGAGGGTTGATCGCAGTTTTTCTGGATTTTTTCAAACACCATTTATCCGATCGCTACCAAACCTCAGAGGGTAGTAGTCCTGACCGAGCCGGTCGATTTGATGTATAATTTGTGGGGGTGGCTAGTGCTAGTTAGCTGTGTAATGAATTAAAGGCTTTTATTTTGAAAATCATTGTGTGTCTGTGTAAGTGTGTGTGTGTGTGGGGGATGGGGGTTGGGGACACTCCCTAATGCATGTTAAAACATGTTTAAGTGTTTTATTTTGAAAATCTACACGTCAGCCATACCCTGTTATTGTGCAAGGTCTTTTATTTTGAAAATCCCTGTTTGTGTGTCTGTGTGTTGGCAGGTGTGTATAGTGTGTGTCTGCATATTTCTGGGTGGCTTGTATGTAGTTCACCAGGCCTAGTAAGGTCTGTAATGATGTGGAGGCTTTTAGGGTGTGGGTGTGTGTGTGTGTGTGTGTGTGTGTGTGTGTGTGTGTGTGTGTGTGTGTGTGTGTGTGTGTGTGTGTGTGTGTGTGTGTGTGTGTGTGTGTGTGTGTGTGTGTGTGTGTGTGTGTGTGTTCCTGTATGGTTGTGTGTGTTCCTGTATGGTTGTGTGTGTTCCTGTATGGTTGTGTGTGTTCCTGTATGGTTGTGTGTGTTCCTGTATGGTTGTGTGTGTGTGTGTTCCTGTATGGTTGTGTGTGTGTGTGTGTTCCTGTATGGTTGTGTGTGTGTGTGTGTGTGTGTTCCTGTATGGTTGTGTGTGTGTGTGTGTTCCTGTATGGTTGTGTGTGTTCCTGTATGGTTGTGTGTGTGTGTGTGTGTGTGTGTGTTCCTGTATGGTTGTGTGTGTGTGTTCCTGTATGGTTGTGTGTGTGTGTGTGTTCCTGTATGGTTGTGTGTGTGTGTGTGTTCCTGTATGGTTGTGTGTGTGTGTGTGTTCCTGTATGGTTGTTTGTGTGTGTGTCTGATGATAAACTTTGTATGAATGAACAACACATCAGTCAGTAAAGACAGAATGAAGCCATCAGATGTGTCAGATGATAAACTGCAGCTGTGTCTTTTTCTCTCCATCAGATTTCTGTCAACTTGAAGTCGACACAAACTCAGTGCACACAAACCTCAAACTGTCTGACAACAACAGGAAGGTGACACGTGTGGAGGAGGAGCAGCCATATCCTGATCATCCAGACAGATTTGACTGGTGGGAACAGCTGCTGTGTAGAAATGTTCTGACTGGTCGCTGTTACTGGGAGGTCGAGTGGAGAGGAGGGGTTGATATATCAGTGAGTTACAGAAGAATCAGAAGGAAAGGACACAGTGCTGACTGCGTGTTTGGAAGAAACAATCAGTCCTGGAGTCTGATCTGCTCTGATCATGGTTACTCTGTCTGTCACAATAACAGAGAAACATCCATCTCCTCCTCCTCTGTCTCTGACAGAGCAGCAGTGTATGTGGACTGTCCTGCTGGCACTCTGTCCTTCTACAGAGTCTCCTCTGACACACTGATCCACCTCCACACCTTCAGCACCACATTCACTCAGCCTCTACATGCTGGGTTTGGGTTCTGGTTGGGTTCTGGTTCCTCAGTGAGTCTGTGCTGTGTGTAGAAGCAGAGTGTGTGGAAGTGACAGCAGCTTCAACTTTGTGCTTTAAATGTTGATGATGTTTCACTTTCATTTGAATCACTGACTGTGATTTCAGGTCAGAACATGTTTTTGTCTTAGAAGCAGTGAAATGAAGAATGTGAAGCTGAATTTATGATCATGAACTTTGACATGTCCTCACAAATGAAACCCTTACATTAAGAAATGCATGATTCCATGTTGTTATGGCTCTGATATTAAAATGTAGTATTATAATAGGAGTTAATGGACCTAAGTGGAAAACACCATTTAAAACTGCTGCAATACAAACACTAATAACTCCAACTCAATATTTTGGCTAAACTTTGACATGACAGATATAAAATAATGCCTGAGCCTCCCAACTTGTAAAATAACTTGTTTTGTGCATTTTTACATGAAATATTTGCATCATGCAATCTACCTGGCATTTAAAGCGTTAAACTCCTCCAATGATGTTTGGTAGTTCTGAGCAGTCCTGAAGCTGTTTCACATATTTATGCAGAAAAATATGAATCTGTTCAGTTTTTATAGCAGTTTTTAGAAGCGGACATTTTTGTCCCTGATGACACAAAGGGTAGTAAATGTGTTTCCCAGTGTTCTGGTGATGGATCAGAAACATTTACATTTGAATTCTAAAATTTGTGTTGAACTGCCCGATTGCCCTTTTTTTTCCTCAACCTGTGACGTCGGTGGAACTGCGATCACTCACCTGCTCCTGCCCGGGACGTTAAAAAGAAGCAAAGACACAAAGAAAATATAATACTTATGAGTGAATGACACATCTTTAAAAAAAATACTTTATATATTTGAAAAAGTAAAAAAACCTGCACTGAGGGGTGAAGTGGACATCAGCTGAAACTGCTTTAGTATTTTTCCCCTTTCTTGTATTTATGATAAAATCAGGAATTTACTGTGACGTATTGACAGGTTTATTTAAGGAGACGTCGTGACGTGCCGGCTGCTGCTCATTTGCATAAAACAGTTGGAGGCAGATATGAAGGATTTTACTGCTGCGTAAATATTGAAACTGGTTTTTGAACCAGTGAAAAAAAAGAAACCTGTGATCAGCTGCTGTCTGTCTGTCCCCTTGACGTCCCCCAGCAGAGACAGGAGGACAGACAGAGCTGCACAGCAGGAGTCCTTTGATATGATCATCATGTTTCCTGTAAAGCACAGAGAGGACTCCACATTAGACTCACAGGAGCAGCAACAGGAGCAGACATTCTTCTTCTGTTACTTACATGTTACTCTGATGGTCCATGTTTGATTTGAACTGAAGAAGACGTCTCAGAAGACGAGACCCTCTGGCACACGTCGTCATGACAACGTCCAAAGTTCAGCTGCAGCTCTCCTCATGTGTCACTGTGGACTCTTCTCTGCAACATCTCTCAGAGACAAATTCATATGTTGTAGCACATTAGATAGCAGCTGAAAAACAGCTGATCATCAGAACTCCATGTGACAGGAAGCATCAGATCAGGTTGTAACAGGTAAAAGAGTGTGAACACAGGAACATGTTGGTTCTTGGTGTGCAGCACTGACAGCTGTCTGTGATTAGACTGCAGTGATCATGGTGTTCAGCACAGAAACAGAAAGTCTCCTCACTGCAGTCTCACAGTCCTTAGTGAGTGGTTACTCTTTAGCCACAGCGCTGCCTGTTTTGCACAAAAGACACCCACCGTGGCTGTTTCCTTCTTTCTTGCAGAAGGAAAACACACAAACTCATTCTGTACAAACACCTTGCTTCCACACTTCTATACAAACCTACCTGTTTGATGTTTACAGTTGTTCAAACAGCATTAATTGTCATTAATAGGAGCAATAATCACCAACAGCTGCTGCATATTTGTGTCTGAATCATATCAACATCAGTCAGCTGTTACAGTGTGAGTGAACCTGTGGATACTCTGTGCTGATGTCCAAACACATCAGAGGTGGGGTCATCATCAGAGGTGGGACCGAGTCAGGAGAGCTGAGTCCAAAGTCCTTAACTTTTAATTCTGAGTCTTTGAATGCATGTGTGACAGAGCAAAGGTCTGTCAGTCATTGTACAGGATGAGGTGTAACATGAACACTCACTGTGACATCTGTACAGGAACTAAGCTGAAAACTCTCAGTCACTTTCAGACATTAAATGCATTTAAACACAGTTTGCTCCTCATGTTGTTGGAAAAATACTCAAACAGTTTGAGCTGATGTCCACACTCAGTGTAAATGTAACTTTTTTACTTGTGTTGTTTCTGAAATGTGTGGAATGATAGTGGGTGTAGCCTGTATCTAGCTGCAGACTGTGATTGTGTGTCTTCATATATCACCATGAATGCTTCATTAAATAACACTCAGCTCATGCTGAACTAACCATGTGATCATGTCTGCTGGAAGTAAAAGGAGACAACACCCTGTCAGACAAACTTCTTCTATGACTGATGCTGACATTCCAGTCCTGAAAATGAGCCAGCTCTCTCTCACTGTCCCTCCTTGTATGTAAATGAGCATGGTCCTGAGCAGCTCGGTGTAAATCAGTACAGGAAGTGATCAAGTTCTAAATTAAAGTCACATTCATGAACTTCACGGTTTATTTGTCGCCTCAAATATTTTCAGAAACTCGTTTAACTGAATTATTTCAACGATACCAGAAAAACCGAGCCGCCATGTTTGTTCTGTTTGAAACTCCGCCCACAGAGAGAAGCCAGCCAATCAGAGGAGACGTTTGGTTATTTTGAATGCACGAGGACTTGCAATCCACCAACAAACTAAGGAAGAAGAAGAGGAAGAGGGAGAAGAGGAAGAAGAGGGAGAAGAGGAAGAAGATAGGGGTGGGCGATACTGAACATTTCAGTATTTCTTTGAAATTTCATGATCATACAATCATTATTTTTTGCCTTTAAGTAGTTGATATTGATTAGCAGAATAATATCCTTATAAATATATAAAAACCTTGTGACAGCCATGGCTCTTTATGAATCATGTAGGTAGAATAAAATAATTAAGATAATTTGATAAAAATCCAACACCTACCTGCATGGAGCCTAAATATGAAGAATACCACCAAAGCATAATCATATTAATCATACTGAAATACATATCATTATATAAACTTATATAATTACATTATTAGATATATTTTGGAATTTGAGAAACACTAGATTTATTTCAGCTGGTGATATGATGACTGTTCAGTCCTTCTGCTAAAATCACATCTTATCACTGCACTCAGAAAGACAATATTAATTCATGCTGCAGATTACTCTGAACTTTCACTTTTTTAAATCATCTACCTGGATATTCATGAGTGTTTGTGCAGTAAAGCCTTTGTCAGTGACCTCTGCCTCTTCCTCCTCCTCTGTTTACTCTGCAGCTCGAGGTCTTTGGGCTCTGCTGCTTTATGTTTGTGTAAATGAGTTGTGTTTCCACAGCGGCAGGTCGCTTTCCTGCACACCTCATAGGTCGCTGTGAAATAACTCCAAACAGCGCTCCTCTTCCTCTCTGCAGTCTCCAGGACGCTAGCTGCACTTTACAGCCAATCAGGAGCTCCGTCTGTAGGAGGGAGAGGGGCGGAGTGCGCCTGCGCACTGAGCAGAGTGATGGAGCAGCGCTGTCTGCACCGCGAGTAAATACGAGTAAAGTTGCTGAAGGTATGAAGAGAAACTTCCAGAGAAATATCGATCTCATCACGCTGGTATCGAGTAAATTAAAACACTTATTGCCTTTCCCTACACAGCTGTGTATGCCATAGAATTGTATAGAAATTTATATAATATTAGGCACATTTGCATTAATAGATCAGGTCTTGATTTTGAGCGGGCCTCATTCATTGTCAGTATAGTTGACGCTGATTCACAGCAGATGACGGCACAGTCTGGTTTATAGCTTTCAACTCTTTCAAGAGCCTTAAGTACTGCCAACATCTCAGCCATGTAGCCCGACATGTGATCAGGTATTCTATATCCTTTCCTTATTTATGCTGATCGTCACCCTCCCACATTCTGGTTCTTTGGATCCATCCATAAATATTTGCAGATGTTCTTGAACTTTATGGATTATAACTTCTTTCTTCTCTCTCATTTTATTATCTAAAAACCTCAAAGCTGGATCCATACTCCACGAGAACAGAGAACTCCTTTCCCCCTGCCGATGTAACGCCCACAAATGACGTCATTTTTCACTCGGCGCCTGTTCTGCAGCGCTCTCGGACACATGGCCCGGGCAGAACTTTTTTTTCTCACTGCTGTGTGAACAATTCTGTGGTTGGTTAAGATAAGATAAGATAAAACTTTATTAATCCCGAAGGAAATTCTTGTGCCAGAGGTATCAAGTTACATTAAATGCAGTTGGATTTATTTTGTTGGTTGAATGTATTGTGGGCGTGATGCATGTGGAGAATGTGTGTGTGCAGAACACACAGACAGAAGAACAGCAGTGGGTGAGGAATTTGTTGTAATATTACACTCAGAATAATCCTGTAGCTGTGTGGACCAAAGTGATCCTTTACAGCAAAGGAGATCGGAAATTAGATTTTAATTAAGATTAGTGTGGTCCGTCCTTCTTCTCTGCTGATAAGCTTTCAGTGTTTCACGTCGTACGGCATGCAGAGATGTGACTGATGGTTTTTAACTTAGACAGCTTCCCTCACATCTGTCTGACTGAACCTGATGACTCTTCACCTCTGTGTCCTCTCACAGAGAGAAGATGATCCTGCTGCTCCTCATCCTCACCTCCTCAGCAGCAGCACTTGAAGTGAAGGAGACACAGAGCTCCTATCAGGCAGAGGAGAACCACCACATCACACTGGAGTGGACGTTCCCCACAGACACTCAGACTAAGACTGAGGGGATTGATGTCTACTGTGATCATTTAACCAAACAGAAAGAATCAGTCCTGTATCTGGTCCATGCTGGTGTTGAGCTCTCAGAGTCTGTGGATGAAGGTTTTTCAGGAAGAGTCCAGAGTGACACAGACGCCCTCAGAGAAGGACGAATCAGACTTCATCTGTCCAGACTCAGGACTGAAGACTCTGGTCTGTATGTGTGTGATGTGAGGACAGCTTCTGGTTCTGGTTCTTCCAGCTGTGAGCTCACAGTCTCTGGTGAGTAAGTTAAAGCTGCTGTCTGCTGAGAACTGTCTGATTTCTGTTCTTCTAACTGTAACATATAATATTCTGTACAGACAGACAGCATCAGGTTCAATTCAAACAGTCCACATGTTCATTTAAACATCAACAAGTCTCAACTCACATTTTGTCCTTTACAGCAGCTGCTGCTCAGACACACACTGACAGACCAGCTGTGAGATCACCAGCAGACCCAGGAGGACGAGCAGGACTCAGCATTGGCCTGATAGCAGGAGCAGTAGCAGCTGTCCTGATTGGCTGAGATCAGTCTGACAGAAGGAGTAGGACTGAGTAGGACCCTGTGTCACTCTGGACTCTGCATGGCTGTGACACACTGACAACACAACAGACACACTCGGCATGCAGCGCTCAGTCCTGCTCGGCTCTCTGCTCCAGCATGTTGCGGCTTGTTGTACTTGTTCCTGTCAGACAGCTGTACGTGCAGGTACAGTTATGTTGCCTCAGGTGCAAACATCCAGGACTTCATAACTGAACAGACATGGCTGCCAGATTCATGTGGGCAGTATTCACAGCAGCTTTCAGCCAATCAGATGAACCGGCCCGGGCATGTGCTGCTGATTCTCTGTATACATGATTTCTATTGAAGCTGTTTCACAGTCAGATGCAGGCTGTGTGAGCTCGTTGAAGGGGTTTGTGTGTCTGTTTGTGAAGATGTTCAGAGTTCACAGTCACAAGGTAAGAGCCAGTGTGTTGTTGTTGTGTTAGTGTGTGTGTGTGTGTGATGAAGAACAGTGTAAGCTGTGGCTAAATGTGTTGGACTGTTTGTATAGAAGTGTAAAAAATGAATGTAAACGATGAACGGATGAATTTGATCATCACAAATATGCGTTTTACAAATAAGTGTTTTACAGCTGGATCCAAAGTGACTCATATTAATCAGATCATTCTTTATTAGAGCGACAGTGCAAAGTTCTGACTGTTAAAACAACACAAACTGAACAACAACAACAACAACAGATCAACATGTTGTTATTATGGCCGATCTGCAGGCTCACTGAACCAGACCCTCATATTATTCTGTATCGGTGGGATCAGTCTGCAGAAGGCTTCTGTTCACACAACATACTATAATGTGTCCTTCAGCGCCACCTGCTGACAGAGGTGTGTGTGTGCAGCAGTGCAGACTGTAAAAGCTGACACAGAGTGTGACTGTGAGTTTCAGTCAGACTGTAGATTGATGTTGTTGTAGCCGTACTGACTGAACCTGATGACTCTTCACCTCTGTGTCCTCTCACAGAGAGAAGATGATCCTGCTGCTCCTCATCCTCACCTCCTCAGCAGCAGCACTTGAAGTGAAGGAGACACAGAGCTCCTATCAGGCAGAGGAGAACCACCACATCACACTGGAGTGGACGTTCCCCACAGACACTCAGACTAAGACTGAGGGGATTATTGTCAAATGTTATCATCCACACAATCACCAAATCCAAATCATGTTGCAGCAGACACAGGAGGACGAGCAGGACTCAGCATTGGCCTGATAGCGGCAGCAGTAGCAGCTGTCCTGATTGGCTGAGGTCAGTCTGACAGAATGAGTAGGACTGAGTCTCTCTGGCTGTGTGAGGTCTCTGTGTGTTCACCTTCACCTGTGTTGTTTCCCCTCAAACTGTAATGCTGTCTACTCTTATTGTAAACAAAGTCAAACATTGGTCTTCTGGTGGAGCTTCCTTCAGCCCAGTAGGGGGCAGTAGAGGAACTATAATGTGCCTCATGCTGTTTAATGTGTAGTTTACTGTCTTCCATGAGTTTATTCTTCAATAAGACATAATCAATCATCACTTTCTGGGTTTGTGTGTTGAATATCAGATGTGTTTGTGTGTTTCTTCATGACTGGCTCCATGTTGTTGTCTTTGTGTTAAACTTCATTACTTGTATCCTCTCAGTGGTCCTCTGTGTTTCTGCTGTATTCACGTTGTACTTGTGTGTTTTCTCGGCATGGCTGTGACACACTGACAACACAACAGACACACTCGGCACGCAGTGCTCCGTCCTGCTCGGCTCTCTGCTCCAGCATGTTGCAGCTTGTTGTACTTGTTCCTGTCAGACAGCTGTACGTGCAGGTACAAACATCCAAGACTTCATGACTGAACATGAGTCTCTACATGTGTCTTCAACGCAGAATACATTCAGATTATGGTGGACAGATGGGACGATACTGCAGCAGCCTCTATCTCCAGGTTCAGACCTGCATCAGGTCCAGTCTCATCTGTCGGTCTGAGTCCTGCTTGTGTGTCTGCGTTTGAGGTCACTGTGAACTGTGGTCACTCTGAAAGCGTCTTTTTGTCATGACTTGTTGATGTGTTCTTTGGTTCTTCCTTTGTTTTCTTGAGTTAATTCTTAGTTTTCAGGTCTCCTACTGTTCCCCTGTGTTGTCCTGTTTCTGGCAGTCTTTGTGAAGTTACTTTGGTTCCGTCCTGTTTCCTGTTTTATTTTGAAAGTCTTGTCTCCCTTGTGTTTGTCTGTGTATTTTACTTCCCTTGTGTTACCCCCTTTGGTGATTGTTCACCCCGCCCTAATGTGTTTCACCTGTGTCTTGTTTATTGTCTATTTAGCTCCTGTGTTTCCCTTTGTCTGTGCCAGATAGTCCTTGTCACCTTCCCTGTTACTCTTTGTTTCTCCAGCGTTTCAGTAAGTTTGGATTATTTCTTGCTTGAGTTTCTTGGGTTGGTTTTGTATTTTTGGAGTTTGTGTTTTGTTCTGTTAATAAAACCTCATTCCTGCCTGAGTCCTACTTCCACCGTGCCTGAGTCCTACTTCCACCGCACCCGACAGATCTTTAAGCTATCCAGTCATTTTTGCGCCTCATCATGAGCTGCAGGGACATTTTAGTGACTGAAAATTTAAATGAAGTTATTAACTTGGGTTCAGGAACAAGGCCATGCCTCATTATATGATTACCTATATATACAGGTGCATCTGCCCCCCCCCCATCCCCTCATCCCTCACCCATCAACCCCTCCAATATCTTTTCTTCGTTTCAAATCTCCCTTCCTCCCATTCATCCTTAACATTTCAGTGAAGTCATTAAATCCATCTGGTGTGGCCTAGTTAGTGAATAGTCAACCTGTGACTAAACATGGTCAGCCATCATCTTCAGATGTTTTATGATGGAGGAATGTTCAGACGTCTGTGTTTCTAAACCTCTGACACAGCCCTGAACATGACTGCTGCTCGGAGCTCCTTGTTCACTAAAAGCAGAAGCAGCTTGTAGAAACTCACTTATTCTGTGTTTGGATCCAAATGATGATTTCTCTTAATCTCTCTTTAGGTTTCACTTCCTGTAGAAACTGTGTGAGTCAGGATCTCCTGCTTTGTTCTAATTATTGACCCACTGTTCAAAATTGCAACAGTTTATCGTGTGTCACGTGTTTGCAGTCATGATGCTGCTCTGTCTTCAGTCGCTGTGTCTCTATAGCGTCCTCTAACCCTAACAGGGACTTTAAGTCTGTTTCTGTGTTCCTGCTCCAGAGGACCTGATGTGAGACAGTGTGCTTTTTATTTCTGAAATGATTTCGTAAACGTGTGTGTGTCACTTCTTCATTTTCTGATCATTGGTTTCATTTTGATGTCTCTAAACTCTAGTTCTGCTCTCAGTCGGCGTGTGCGCTCGCTCACAGGGAACAGAAACCTCTTGTCCTCTGTTGATACCACTTATTCTGTGTTTCTAGAAACCATCAGTGTTCATAACAACATAACATAAACCTGTAAAGTTCATTTTCCTCTTTGTTTGTTTACCTTCGATAAACATGATGTGTGTATGAATGTAAACAGTGGGTTTGTCCTCATGGATCAGTAAATGAGTCACTGTGTGTGCAGTAGTTGTGTTACTGTGTGAACATTGTGAATACATCTTTATTAGTGTGTTGTGTGTTTTTATTGACAACACAGTGCAACACAGTGGAGCACTCAGGGATGATCTGGGAGCAAATCCAGACAGAGAAAAAAAGGAAAGAGGATCTGCACGTAGTGTGCTTGGACCTGGCAAATGCCTTTGGCTCAGTTCCCCACCAACTCATTACATACGCCTTTGAATTCTTCCATTTACCACCATCCATCCAGAACATAGTAGGAAACTATTTCAAAACTGCTACACAACCTGGGACAGAGCAACTGACTGGCAGCAGCTTGAGAAGGGGATAGCAATGGGATGCTCCATCTCTCCCATCCTCTTCACGGCTACGTTTGAGATCCTCCTGATCGGTGGAAGACAGATGGTGCGAGGGGTTAGATCTCAGACAGGCCAAAGACTCCCAGGCATACGGTGCTACATGGATGATGTCACTATGCTCCTCCAAACAGCAGCCTGCACAGCCAGACTTCTCAAACGGCTGGAGGAGCTGCTAGCCTGGGCCCGTATGAAGGCCAAATCACCAAAGTCTCACAGCCTTTCAATCCAGAAAGGGATCAGAAATGACAACATCATCTTCACCGTGGATGGTGAAAAAATTCCCCTTCTGGTTGAAGAACCAGTGAAAAGTCTCCATAGTCTGTACATGGCTGATTTATCTGATAGGAACGTGGCCTCAGCTGTAAAAACTCAACTTCAGGACAGTTTTCACAAGATAGATCAGTGCCCCCTACCAGGGAAACTAAAGGTCTGGTGTTACCAGTTCACACTGTTCCATCGAATAATGTGGCCCCTGAAACTGAGTGACATCACCATGACAACGGTCAAGAAGCTGGAAGCAAAGGCCAACAGTAACATCAGGAAATGGCTCGGCCTCCTCAGATGCTTCTCCAACGCGGCACTCTTCAGGAGAAACTCCCTACAGGTGTGACAGCCCACATACAAAGATCAGCCAATCAGAGGAGAGGAGGCAGGATGCTGCTGGTAGAGGATGGAAACTGTTCTCCTTTAGTCTGCTGCGCTTTGTGTGACTTTCATTGTGCAGGTTTTGTGTCTGTGTTGATGATCAGAGTGCTGTCACTCAGATGTACAGAGACACAAGGTAAGAGCCAGTGTGTTGTTGTTGTGTTAGTGTGTGTGTGATGAAGAACAGTGTAAGTTTGTATAGAAGTGTAAGAACAATCTGTTTGTACAGAATGGGTTTAGCAGCACAAACACACACATGTTGATGGAACAAAGACATGACAGGAGGGACAACCATGGACCCACCAAGAGACACATGTGGACACATCCAGTCTGTGTGAAGGAGGGACGTTCACACACTGATGGAGACTTGTTGGACAAAAAAGATTTTTAATGTTTTCTACTCTGCAGCCTGACATTATTTCTGCTGTTTCTCATGGACTCACTGTGTAGTTGTAGCAGCCTCAGTCATTGACACATCTGTCCCTCACTGTCACACTAAGTTCAGACTGAATGTGTCCTTCAGTGCCATCTGCTGACAGAGGTGTGTGTGTGCAGCAGTGCAGACTGTAAAAGCTGGCACAGAGTGTGACTGTGAGTTTCAGTCAGACTGTAGATTGATGTTGTTGTAGCCGTACTGACTGAACCTGATGACTCTTCACCTCTGAGTCCTCTCACAGAGAGAAGATGATCCTGCTGCTCCTCATCCTCACCTCCTCAGCAGCAGCACTTGAAGTGAAGGAGACACAGAGCTCCTATCAGGCAGAGGAGAACCACAACATCACACTGGAGTGGACCTTCCCCACAGACACTCAGACTAAGACTGAGGACATTTCTGTCCTCTGTTCTCATTCAGACAAACGGAAAGTATCAGTCCTGTATCAGGTCCATGCTGGTGTTGAGCTCTCAGAGTCTGTGGATGAAGGTTTTTCAGGAAGAGTCCAGAGTGACACAGACGCCCTCAGAGAAGGACGAATCAGACGTCATCTGTCCAGACTCAGGACTGAAGACTCTGGTCTGTATGTGTGTGATGTGAGGACAGCTTCTGGTTCTGGTTCTTCCAGCAGTGAGCTCACAGTCTGCTGTCCTGATTGGCTGAGATCAGTCTGACAGAATGAGTAGGACTGAGTCTCTCTGGCTGTGTGAGGTCTCTGTGTGTTCACCTTCACCTGTGCTGTTTCCCCTCAAACTGTGATGCTGTCTACTCTTATTGTAAACAATCAAAATCAAACATTGGTCCTCTGGTGGAGCTTCCTTCAGCCCAGTAGGGGGCAGTAGAGGAACTATAATGTTTATGTGCCTCATGCTGTTTAGTTTGTAGTTTATTTTTTCTATGATGAATTTAACCAGTCGAAGCAGGACATGATGTTTGTGTAGCTCTGGAGATGTTTCCTGTAAATGTGAGGGTCAAATAAAGCTGATTCAAACAGTGTGGTGCACTGTGCTGTGTGAGCTGCCTGGAAGCCTCTTTGGGTGATTGACAGCACATTTTACGATCAATTTGAACAATCGGGGTGACGTTACTTTTCCTTGGAGCATGTGCAGCTTCTGGCGTAGACGCAGAAAGAACCCAGACCGAGCTGAGTCCATCGGTTCTGATACAAAGTGCCGTTATGGACCTTCATACAGTTTACTTCATAAACTCGTTTCAATGAATTATTGTCGAGACAGAGAAAGTTTAGAACGGAGCCGCCATGTTGGTGCAGTTTAAAGTCCAGAGACACGAGGTGAGACAGCGCGTGTTGTTGTCAATGTGTTTGTTAGTGATGAAGAACAGCTGTGACAAAGATGATGTGATAAAGGTCCTCCAGTGAGGACACTGACGTCCTCTGATGGTCCATCCTTTTCTGGTTATTTTCTGTATGTTTGAAGTCTATGGGGACACCTAGTGGAGAAGAGAGTAACTACAGCCATGATCATCTCAGAGAGGGTGCACAGTGGATCCTGCTGGACGGATGAGATGATGCTCACAGGTCTGTGCACATACTTGCATTAGGCTCAGATTAACTGCAGGACTTATCAGCTGCTGTGAAGCTGAATCTTAGTGGTGGATCCACAGCCTGGACTCTAGGGGTCAGGAGAAGAACTTTAAAGTCTGTGATGGGTTCAACAGGGAGCCAATGGAGAGAAATATGATGTCTTTGTAGTACCACTTTGGACCACTAGAGGGAGGAGTGAACCATTGTTGTACTAACCAGAAACTGAATAAAGGATGAACCCTGTGCAGGTTGTCTCTGCTGGGTGCAGGGACCAGGCCTCTGTTCCTCCACCCTGCACGCTCTGTTAACATGAACACAGTGAAAGTATTGATTTATGTGATGGCTGATCAGTGTATGTAACACACACACACACACACACACACACTGCAGCTTGAAGTTAATATATCACAAAGCTGAATGCACCCTCCTCTCTTTAGTTTCACTTTTAGGTAAATAATCTCACCTCCACCCTTTGTAGAGTTTAAAGAGGCTCCACTTCTTGGAGAACAGCATTCCTGCTGTTGTTGTTGACAGCTTCACAGGTGCAGTCAGAGTTTACAAGGTTTGCTGCGAACTCACCTTTAAACATGTAAGTGTCTGAACTCCTCTGATGACTGATAATCCTGTTTATTCCATGACAGTATGAAACTATTCTCATGTTTAGAAGGTGTTTAGACTTTGACCTGCTGAGCTCTCATGTCTGAAAGATGATAAATAACACTGAGAATTAACTCGAGTACGTTGTTCAATAAAACTTTATTGTCACAGGGAGAAGATGATCCACGTCCTTTTCCTGTTGTTCAGCCTGGCCTCAGACTGTGAGTCGTCATGTTCAGTTTACAGTGATGCTGCTTTGACTTTAAAGAGAATGTGAAAGTAAATTATTGGTACAACTTTTTAGACTAAATTTGATGTGAGGTTGTGTTTCTGTTTGTCTAAAGCTCTTCATCCAGATAAACATGTAGCCTTTAGGAATTCAGAGAGTCCTGCTCTACTCATTGTCTGTCTCTGTCCTTCACAGGGACGTCTGCTGTCAAAGTACAAAGTGTCCGACTGCACCTGTCCAGACTCAGGACTGAAGACTCTGGAAACTACAGGTGTGACATGGCTAATTATAACCACACCATGGGGAGGTGGGCAGTCCTGGACTCTGGTTAATTAGACCTTTAAACAGCGTGACTGAGCTGTGTTAGTGTTATTACAGTGTTATTACACTAACACTGATGTCTTCCACAGTCCACATGGTCCTGAATGTGGAGCAGGTCTCTCTGTCTCTCACCACACCAGGACAGACAGGTACTGGTAATTATAATGTGACCAGACAGCTTTTCAAAATAAAACCACTGATCCACCAAATTGTGTTCATACAGGTGCAGCACAACCAGAGGAAAGTCCTTCATCTGACATAACACTGGACAAAGTTGTAGTGGTCCTGGCAGCAGCTACAATGATTGGAGCTGTGGTCTTTATTATTTTTCAACAGAGAAGGAACAGAGGTATGTTTCCAGTGTGTATCATGTGTGCTTGTATAAACAGTTGTGTTGTTGACATTTATGTTTGTGTCACAGTGAATCTTGCAGAACTTGACCAGCAGAGACGTCATGTCTTGAACCTCCTGTTATACATCATGTCCAGGGAGGGTGAGGAGACATCAGAGTCCTGAACTCCAGCATCTGAACATTTACCGTCTACAACAGCAGTGTGTCAGTGTGTCTGTGTCCCAAAATGACTTCCACATGACACAGACATCACTGTCTGTGAACTGAAGGCTTCAGACCAGGACTCGTTTCCATGGTAACCAAGAAAACGGCAGAGAAGCTTGTTGCAGATGGGACCACATGGGCCTGTGAGTGGATTCATAATGACACAATCGAGTGAGAGGGAGTGGACACGGCAGATTTCATGTTGGTACTACACTGATATGATCCATATTTATTGATACTGATAGTCCAAAGGGTTAAACCTCTGCAGCACTACAGCCTGTCAGAGTTTACTCACCGAACAAGCTGCTGTCAGCACATTGTGAGGTGAAGTGACATAAAGTTTTTTTCTGATTGCTTAAACACTAACAATTATTCTTAAAGCACAATTTCTAAAACTATTAATAGTTATAGCAAAAACACTCACTGAGTTTACAAAACTAAAAGCAAAAAAACTGCTTTACACTCAGTTTGAACTTTTGTAACAAACAATTTGCAATTGTATAAATATAATCCACTTCACAGCATCTTTTTGCTGAACTGTAAACACAACTCACTGCTTTACACACAACTTCCAAATGATCAACACACTCCTAGTAAAACCACACATTTATGGCTGGTATTTACACTACACTGTCACATGTATGTGTATTAGCATCCATGAGTCCACTGCTGCACTGTGTGTCTTCACTGTGAGGACAGAGTAGACTTTACTTATTCAGGGCTCAGCCTGCTGCATCAAACACTGTGTGTGACTGCCCCCTGGTGGAGGAACACGATGACTGCAGTCAGGATGTGTGAATGTGAACCAAACACACACTCTGTGCTGTCCCTGTACTGTTGTTGATCACATGTGTTTCTGTGGTCAACAAGTCTCACCTCACATTTCTGTCCTTTACAGACGTCCCCCAGCAGAGACAGGAGGACAGACAGGACTCAGAGCTGCACAGCAGGAGTCCTTTGATATGATCATAATGTTTCCTGTAAAGCACAGAGAGGACTCCACATTAGACTCACAGGAGCAGCAACAGGAGCAGACATTCTTCTTCTGTTACATACATGTTACTCTGATGGTCCATGTTTGATTTGAACTGAAGAAGACGTCTCAGAAGACGAGACCCTCTGGAACACGTCGTCATGACAACGTCCAAAGTTCAGCTGCAGCTCTCCTCATGTGTCACTGTGGACTCTTCTCTGCAACATCTCTCAGAGACAAATTCGTATGTTGTAGCACATTAGATATCCACACAGCTAGCAGCTACATTTAGCATTTAGCAGCTAACGTCCAAGCTAACTCATCTGATGTGATGCTAACTGTAGCTGCTAGCTGTGTAAATATCAATCAGTTGGCAGCACACAGATGGAAGCAGGAAGTCAGATTAAACAGTAAGAGACAGTTTGAACACACTGACTGATTTTAATGCAGAAAACAGCTGATCATCAGAACTCCATGTGACAGGAAGCATCAGATCAGGTTGTAACAGGGAAAAGAGTGTGAACACAGGAACATGTTGGTTCTTGGTGTGCAGCACTGACAGCTGTCTGTGATTAGACTGCAGTGATCATGGTGTCCACCAGAGGGCACTAAACCCCCACTGTGTCCTTCAAACTTAAAGGTCAGGTAGGAGATTTCATCCTGATGCACTTCTTATTAAATTAGTGTAACTTCTCTTTACAATTCGATAGCAGCTGACTAGTTCGGCAGTTTATCATTAAAACAAAGAATATGAATCATCTGAAGCTATAAAACGCTAAACACATCAGCCAATCCTCCGGGTGGACCCTGCGCGGAGTATTGGCTGGTTGTCACTCTCTTCCTGCTCTGTGTGCACCAGAGAGGTACGTGCCTGATGGCCGAAGTCACACACCGCAGCTCGTCTTCAGGTAATGTGCGTCCATGTGATTGGGAGGCGTGGCTTCGAGGTGAGCTCCGAGAGAAAGGGGTGTTTACTTTCCAAATCTGGCTGACTCTCACTAAGTTTTCAAACCTCCTGCCCTACCTCAGATGTTTTCAGGAGAGTCTGTTATGTTATGGGGGAGTTTGGACCCAAATGCAGACACAAAGACTGAGGTGAACTAAAAGTGAGCTTTTAATAAAGCCAAAAATGGCAAACAACATAAAATTCCAGAATGCAAAGTGCACAGGACTTAAATACAGAAGGGTAACAAGACACAGGTGAGACACATTAGGGCGGGGCAAGCAATCCTTAAGGCGGGAAACACAAGGAAGTAAAACACACAGGAACACAAGGGGAAACATGGACTTTCAAAATAAAACAGGAAACACAAGACACAACTGCAAACACACGGATCACAGATTCAAAGCAGGAATGAAAACTAAACAGAAAACAAATCAAGAACCACAGAATCCTAACATCGTGTGTTTGAAGTGGTTCAGGTGAGGATAAAGTCAGAGAACTCCTCTGTGGATCTGGATCTGGAAGAAACAGAAAAACATGCAGCTCATTTAATGTTCAGTCACTGATTTATCTTCCTGTTACTGTGTGTGTTGCAGCTGCAGGACAGACTGAAGGAGAAAGGAGTGACTGGAGTCACCCTGAAGTGGAGAGAACAGCCTGATGGGAAAGTCTTCCACAAAGAGAGGAAGAGACAGAAGAAGGAGCTCTGAAATATGAACTATCATCATCAGTAGAACTGAGTGGAACATGTACATATAATGACTGTCTTCATTATCAGATAAGAGAGCCCAATCAAACTGATGAAACACAAATAGTATATTGTTTTATTCAATGCTAGAATACGACAGATGATGTAAAACTGTAAAACTAATTAGCACAGAAGAACAGAAATCAGACAGTTCTCAGCAGACAGCAGCTTTAACTTACTCACCAGAGACTGTGAGCTCACAGCTGGAAGAACCAGAACCAGAAGCTGTCCTCACATCACACACATACAGACCAGAGTCTTCAGTCCTGAGTCTCCTAATTTACCAGAGGCCATTTCCTGCATTCTGGTGGATTTTAACAGGTTGTTAAACACCTACAGAATTTTACCATTCTACCAAATAAAACCATCTACTGGAACTTTAAGTAGACAACAGCTTCCTCCCAGCGTTTCCTTTAAGGTCAGTCTAACATCAATGTAACGTCACAGAGAGCTCCATCGTCTCTACAGTCCCTGGGTTTACACTTCTCTGGTCTCTGGATCACCACAGTGGAGTTCGCCCCAATACGCACAGACACAGACACACACAGGCCTTGAGTTTGACACATATAACTTACACTGTTCTTCATCACACACACACACACACACACACTGTCTCTGATTGGCTGAAAGAAAACTTTGACATGTGTAAAATAATTTAGTGAAATGAGTGTTTGTGTGTGAAAACATTGAGTCTATAAAATCCAGGAATTGTAAAGTTTTTACACCTTTATAACAGACCACAGATTGTGTGTTTTAAAAAGTCAAACTGACAGCAGCATGCTCGTTCTGAGAAAGAGGAACAACGACACATGATGATAGAAATGACCTAAACCCCTCTGTACACTACAGACTGTGAATATGAATAGATAAACACACTCACAGCAGCTCATGCTGGTTTTTATTCTTTCTGTTAACATGTGTTTGTATCAACAGTAACACAACAGAGGAAGGAGTGTGAGGACACAGCGACAGCACAGTGTGTCTGTGTGACTCCTTCAAGCACAGAGAAACAACAGAGATGAAGCTTCAGTGTGTGAAGCTGCATGTTTACACTGTGATGTGTCTGAATGTGACACATGATCCATCAGACTGATCTGACTGTTGTTCACTTCATGCTGCACGTTCAGGCTGGTTTCACTGCTCAGGATGTGTCAGGGCTGAAATGAGGAACATGCAACAGGAAGTGGTTTGTTGTACAGAGACACAGACCACAGAGCAACTGGTGTGAGAAACTGACGTTCTGTAAGTTTTATATATATGTATTATCTACACTGCTGTTAAATGAAGAATCTTTGACTATTTAAGTGTGTTACTGTGTGAACATTGTGAATACGTTTGTTAAGGACGACTAATGTAAATGTAAAATGGATATTCAGAGCATATTTGAAGCTAAGTTTTATGACTCAATATAAACTGAGGAACAGACTACACATAAAAACGTATGTTCATATAATTGATAATGATTAAATATAGTTTACATAAAACACTTTTAATGAACATAGAAAAAGTCATGTTGGTTTGTACGACGGTGTATTAGTGTCAGGACTTGGATTCTGTTCCAGTCTTATTGTTTTTATGTCCTCTTAGGTTTGGTCTCTGGGTTAACCTGTGTTCTGTTATTGTGTCATTGTGAGCTGTAGGTAATGTTCATCTTAGTGTTTTCAGTGTCTCGTACTTCCTGTTTGGTGAGCACCAAGTTCCTGGGTGTTAAAGTTAAAGCTGATAAACTTCAACCAGATGTGATTTTAAAGGCGTGGCTTAAAATGTTTTAATGTTTTAAATCACGTGTCCTGGTTTAAAGGCGTGGCTTCTGAGGACTTTGGTTTTTGAGCTCCTGTCAGACAGACATCAGCAGAACCAGCAGCTCCACACATGAAGGTGGAAACTTCTGGAAGTCAGGACTGATTCAGCAGGTGAGTCTGTCGATATCTGATCAATCATCAGTGTGATCACCTCATTGATCTTTACTGCCTGTAACTGATGGATCTTTATTGTAGTAAGTCCCTGAAACGCGGAACAAACAACAAGCGTCTCTGTTGATCGTTCTCTCTGTAAAGTTCAGCAGCTTCATTTGCTCTGAAACTCAGATCGACTCGTTCAAAGCTTCAAGCGGAGAAAAGGTCGCTTTATTCTGACTTTATCAGATCAGTCTGTTTCCGGTTTAACACACCTGTGCTGCGCAACAGCCGCGCGCCACGTTACGTAAGTTTGGTTGGTTTACTGTTCATGGTGCGTTCAGGTGCATCTGGTTTAATTGATTTCAGATGATTCTTATTACTAAAACTAAAACATTTAAATGCATCAATTTGTCATGTTTTATTTTTCATGAATCCATATTGATGATTGAAACTCATCAGAAGAAACATTTTCTCTTCAAGGGTTCATAAATATGTGAATCTAATATTTGCCATGAGGAGAAGTGTGTCAGTCCTCAGAGCTCAGACAGTAGCTGCTCATGTGTTTGTCCTTTCTATAGAAAACAGTCCACAGACTGTTACAGAGGAAGGTCTCAGTGTTTCACTCAGTCTGTTCACACTGTGACAGAAACACACATGAACACATGTTCATTTATTCACATGTTCACACATGGAGAGAAGTGACAGAACTCTGAAGCAAACACTGAATGTGTGTGTGCACTGTTCCACTTACAGCATGTGACCTCCCCACACAGCTTCTGTACATGGCACCTTCTCAGCAGCAGTGGAGTCTGTAGCTGCAGGGGGCGCCGTCACTGTTGTCATGAGGGGTCGCCACAGCAAATCCTCTGTTTCCACATACATCTATCCTCAGCAAACTCTTCTCTCACCCCAACTAACTTCCTGTCCTCTCTTAGCACATCCATACACAGTATCTCCTCTTTGGTCTTCCTCTTGTCTGGCAGCTCCATTCTCAACATTCTTCTCCCAAACCCTCTCACTCTGGCCTCTCTGACTTTGTCCCCCAGAACAATCTGAGCTGTCTCTCTGATGCTGTCCACCCCGTCAGCATCTTCATCTATGCCACTGTCACTGTGTTGACATGTTGAAGATCTCTTTGTGCAATGACAGCCTCTTGTTGAATGTTTTCCCACTGCAAGCTAATCTGACATGGTGTCACTTCATCTCATACATACTGCTGCTGCTGATGTCCTCTGGCTTTTCCAGGAAGCTGTGATGACGTCAAAGGACCTTCTGAACATTCTGGACGATCTGACAGATGAAGAGTTCAAAAGGTTCAACTGGTTTCTGCAGCAGCCCGGCTGCCTAGAGGGCCACGCACCCATCAAAACATGCCACCTGCAAAAGGAACACAGGCTGGAAACAGTGACTGTGATGGAGCAGACATATGGAATTCCTAATGCAGTGCAGGTCACCTGGAACATTTTAGGGGAGATCCCCAGGAAGGACCTGCAGCAGACATTGGATGACATCAGGAACACTAACCCTGGACCTTCAACTCAGACTTTGTCTTCTCCTCATGCTGAAGGTGAGAAGCTGCATTCTCTGTTATGTACGACAGCATATTAGGGCCATTTTAAGAAAAAGAAATACTGACCTGGAAAGGGGGGGGCGCTAATATTCTGAGATTAAAGTAGCAAATTTGTGAGAAAAAAAACTCAGAAATTTATATCCGTTTTTCTTGGTCACGAATCGTGTTGCGTTTCCAAGACGTCATCTTCATTGCATGCATGCATACGGTTTATGTGTACATGTAAACTGTTTCAGGGCTTTAGTTCAGTTCAGGGTGTTATGAGAGTGGTATATGCCTTCTTAAGAGGATGGCAGTGAGTAGCCTACGTGTGTGTGTAGTGGGTGTATACTTTCTTCTGCGTTGTGTAATCAAAAACCAACTTCTTTCTTGGCTCGACAGGCCGTTTATTAGGGTCAGGCTGGACACAGAAATCTTGTATCCAGAGTTCTAACAAGCTCCACAGTGACACACTGAAAAATAAACCCAAAATTAGCATATAGCGCTGTACTACGAGACAGCACTGCTACTGCATTTAAGCTAGCAGCTAACAGCTTGTCAAACGGACTGCTTAATTTACAACGCTTAGCAACCAACATTAAAAGGAAACTTATGGTTATTATTCCAACAACATATAACAATAGGAATGTGGACTTATGACAGCAAAACAACAAAGTAAATCGCTAATTTCTGCAGAGCTTATTAGACTCGGACTTACCACGCGAACAGCACATGTAAGACTGGTGACAAGGGTGGAGTATCCCTTGCCAACTCTGCAAGGGCCCTCTAGAGGGCGCCAAAACCCCACTGTCCCATGGAAAAACCATACAATCAACATAATACAGGGAAAATAATGGGATCAAAAGTAAATGAAGAAGTTATTACCTCCTTACATGTGTGTACCTGTGGCGGTGTGTGTATGTGAGTGTGCAGGATACAGGAGAGTGTTTGTGTGTAGGAGTGGGAGAGAAGATGAGAGTTCTTAGCTTGAGAGAGGGGTGAGTTATTAACAAGAAGTATATGTACAGCGTAAAGAATAAGAGAATAAAGCTGCCGCCCTGCAAGGACAGGAAAGTGCTCTGGTCTCCCTTTACTCCAGCTGTGTGTGATGGTGGGGCTTAACCACGAGCAACGTAGCTCGTCCTCTGTGCTTCCTGACTATGGTTGGGAGGTTGAAGCAGGAAAGGTTATCAACGGTGTTATCTTTCTCACAGCATTGCCACAGTAAAACTTGATGAGCTTTTCCACGGCGACCATGACAGCAAGCAACGTCTATCCAGATTTGCGACTTTATAACCTAATGTCAGAGAATATCTGAGGTTTTCCCATACATTTCTGAGTTTTTTTCTAGCTACTTTTATCTTAGAATATTAGCCCCCCGCCTCTTCCGGGTCAGTATTTCTTTTTCTTACAATGGCCCTAATACACCATCGTACTTATGAGATCTCTACGTGGACAGAAAACTTCCTGTCCCACATGGGCTATTTTTTCATACAGTAGATTTTTGTCCTATAACTATCAGTGACATAACAAACCATCCTCCATTTTGATTGGACACATCAAACGAGCAGCAGTACAACCTGCACAGAGATAAAGTTTTGCTGGTTTTCACCTCAGGTTTGTTTTTATAATTCCAAACATGTGTAGAAGACACAGTTTGCCACTTTCAGGTCTGTGTTGCTGATTCCATGCTTGCACTGCAGGGGGCACTAAGCTGTAATGAAAGGAAGAGTGAGACTGAGGAACCTGATTCACACTGATGAGATGTTCTGATTGTAGCTTTTACTCTTTCTCATGAGAACACAGCTCTGGCTCAGATGGGTGTGGAACAGTGGCACTTTTGTGTCGGCCATGTTGTTTCACCTGCAGCAGAGACGTGTTTTGGACAATGATGGATCTGTATTGCTTTGTAGGAACAGACAGGGCTGCCTCTAAAAGTTAATGCTCAATGTCTGTATGTGTACACACACTAACCTACTCACTGTCTTTGACAGATGGGATGGTTCCAGTACCGGAGCCACACCACATCACGTATTACCAACAGAAACTCCAATCCCGCTTCCAGGACAGGTTTCTGTGTGCACAAGAAGGCTGGGCAGAAGATGAAGAGTGTCTGGTTGATATCTACACAGAGCTATACATCACAGCCGGCCGTGACATACACATCAACACACAGCATGAGGTCCAACAGATCGAGAAAGCCTGGAGGCCCAGAGACACTGAGACATCTGTCAAACCCAGAGACATGTTCCAACATCCTTCTGGAAAAAAAAGACCTGTAAAAACAGTGCTCACCAACGGAGTCGCAGGAATTGGAAAGACCTTCCTGGTGCAAAAGTTTATTCTAGACTGGGCTGAGGGAACAGCCAATCAAGATGTGCATCTCATTTTCCCCTTCTCCTTCCGTCAGCTGAATCCACTGATGGGAAAACAGTTCAGTTTGGCAAACCTCATTTATGAATGTATCCCAGAGGCTGTGGACATCAAAGAGGAGGCCCTTCATTACATCTTTACTGCTCTGCAGTCATCAGGAAACCGCAACTACGACAGGAGTGAGTTCAAGCTTCTCTTTGTGTTTGACGGACTGGATGAGAGCCGCCTTCATCTGGACCTTCATGTTGACGATTGTCACTCTGTTGATGTAACTAAGTCCACCACCACCGATATCTTGGTGAAAAACCTCATCAATGGAAAACTGCTGCGCTCCGCTCGCATATGGATAACCACACGGCCGGCAGCAGCCAAACAGATCAAGTGTGTGGACGTGGTGACAGAGGTCAGAGGGTTCACTGACGCACAGAAGGAGGAGTACTTCAGGAAGAGGTTCAGAGAGGAGGAGCAGGCCAGCAGGATCATCTCCCACATCAAGACATCACGAAGCCTCCACATCATGTGCCACATCCCAGTCTTCTGCTGGATCACTGCTACAGTTCTGGAGGACATGTTGGAAACCAGAGAGGGAGGAGAGCTGCCCAAGACCCTGACTGAGATGTACGCAGAGTTTTTGATGTTTCAGGTAAATCAGACCGAAGAGAAATATGGACCAGAGTCCAGTCAGTGCATTTTTTCACTAGCAAAACTGGCTCTTCAGCAGCTGGAAAAGGGCAACATAATCTTCTATAAGAAGGATCTGAAAGAGTGTGGCATCGATTTCAGTAAAGCCTCAGTGTACTCAGGAGTGTTCACAGAGATCTTCAAGGAAGAGCGAAGAAGGAAACAGAAAGACACAACATTCTGCTTTGTTCACCTGAGCATTCAGGAGTTTCTGGCTGCTTTCCACCTCATACACTGTTTCATCAAAGGGGACACTGAGGAGCTGCTAGACTTCCTGAGGGGGGACGACGACGATGACAACAGTGACAACGACGGTCACGAAGACGGCGACGAGTTATCTCTGGATGACATCCTGGACAGAGTCATGGAGAAATCTCTGGACAGTGAAACTGGCCACCTGGACCTGATGGTTCGCTTCCTTCATGGCCTCTCTCTGCAGTCAAACCAGAGACTCTTAGAAGACCTGCTGGGTGAGACAGAAAACTATTCAGAGGCCATCCAGAGAGCCATGAACAACCTGAAACAGAAAAGCACTTATACAGTGTCTCCTGACAGAAGCATCAACATCTTTCACTGTCTGATGGAGATGAATGACCTCTCAGTCCATCAGGAGATCCAAGAGTTCCTGCAGTCAGAGAATAGGTCAGAGAAGGAACTCTCTGAGATCCACTGCTCAGCTCTGGCCTACATGCTGCAGATGTCAGAGGAGGTTCTTGATGAGCTAGACCTGATGAAGTACAACACAACAACAGAAGGACGATTGAGACTGCTTCCAGCTGTGAGGAACTGCAGAAAGTTCAGGTGAGTCCAGATGTGACCAATCAGTTTAGATTATTGGTTTAGTTCTTAGACACATTCACACTGTATGTTTCTCTCTAACAGGGCTCCTTGTGTTCATTGACACATCACATCAGCTGTGTTTTTGTCTCAGATGTTCTTCTACTGTAAAAAAACATTGTTTTTTTTATGTTTCTGTTTGAAGCTGTTAAATGAATGGACAATAAATGTGTCTTTATTTGTAGTTAAAACAGCTGTATGTGGCCAAAGTGCTGCACAAACAACATAAATACAAAGACTGCAAAAACTGCAGCACAACATCATGGTATGCAAACATGCAGACACATACCATTACACAAACAGTTCAATCAGGATGTCACACAACACAGAATAACTCTTGAAAGTCTCTGAATGAAAGAGAAGAATTTATCTTTCTCAGCAATATCAGCTGAAAGAACCTACAACAGAGAAATAAAGTGAAATACACTGTCAAAATGAGGTGATGAGAATGATCAGAGTTTTTGTTACATGTCAAACAGTCAGATCAAATGAGATCACTGCTACTACTTAAAGTGTCCCTTTCATAATGTTCTTGTTTCTGTCATCACAGACTTTCTGACTGGGACCTCTCAGAGACTCACTGGGAAGTTGTAGCCTCAGCTCTGAAGTCCGACCCCTCCCATCTGACAGAGCTTGATATGAACTGGAACAAACTGCAGGATTCAGGACTGAAGCAGCTATGTGCTGGATTGGAGAGTCCTCACTGCATACTGCAGGTTCTCAGGTCAGTTAATGTTATTATTAGGCTGAGGTCAGTTTTTAAATCATCTGTCAGGACTGACACACAGAAAAGGACCACAGACATGTATATCTTCAGTCACTGTTGCTCTGATGACAAATCAGATCTACTCATATGTTCAAATGTTGCTCAGTAATTCAATGAATAATTATTTTCTTCCATCCGAGTAACAGTAATCTGTATGTTTTAATGTTATTCCATATTATTAAATTATCAGTGGTATCAATGTCTCTATCAATGTCTTGTATTGTCTTATTAGGTTGTGTGGCTGTGGTTTGTCAGAGACCAACTGTCTACCTCTGGGCTCAGCTCTGAAGGCTAACCCCTCCCAGCTGAGATATCTGGACCTCAGTGAGAACAATCTGCAGGATGTGGAGCACCTAGGTGGTTTTCTGGATAGGTGTAGCCTGCAGACTCTGAGGTCAGTCTTAATGGTTTTATCTACACTGCTCTACCTTTTACAATTAATATCACAATCAGTAGTATTAAATGTACACATTTCATTTCATTCAGACTGAGCAGCTGTAACCTCTCAGAGAGAAGCTGTGAAGCTCTGTCCTCAGTTCTCAGCTCCCAGTCCTCTAGTCTGAGAGAGCTGGATCTGAATAACAATGACCTGCAGGATTCAGGAGTGAAGCAGCTGTCTCGTGGACTGGAGACTCCAGACTGCAGACTGAAGACTCTCAGGTCAGGATACAGCTTTTTGATCATCAGTTAAATTCTGCTTCATGTTCATGTTGAAGATGTGTTGGATTTTCCTTCTTTCTTCTTGAGTTCATGACATGTTTTGTACCTCCAGTCTGTCAGGTTGTCTGATCACACAGGAGGGCTGTGCTTCTCTGGCCTCGGCTCTGACCTCCAACCCCTCCTATCTGAGAGAACTGGACCTGAGCTACAATCATCCAGGAGACTCAGGAGTGAAGCTGCTGTCTGCTTTACTCAACAGTCCAGATTGTAGTCTGGACACTCTCAGGTACACAGAGACCACAGAGCATGAGTCCTCCTCAGTCTGTCAGTTTAGCTCATATATCCACAGTTGTTGATGGATGGATTGAAACTGCAGAGAAGAAATAATCACTGATCCCTGATGTTCATCTTCCTCCATCATTAAGTGTCCATCATGTTAACTTCACTTTTCTTTATACACTTTCTTCATATCAAAATACATACAGACTGATTTTCAGTCACACTTAGTGCAGATCAAATACAAAATGATGCCCTACTTATTAATGTCCTCAGCTGTAAGAACCACTGAATTATTTCCACAAACAAATGTTCCTGAACCAATCAATATGTGAAGCTTCAGAGGAGACAACAACACAATGGTAGAAGGAGGAGTTCCTTCAGTCAGAGACAGAGAGCAGGGAGTCACTACAATATTATCACTGTTAAACTACACAGACATGAGTGAATGTATTTATTTGAAGTGTGTCAGAAACTCTTCCATCCATGACACATGTGAACCAGGCTTGTGTTTGCATATAGAGTGAAAGGAACAAACAGTCAGAGACAGTGTGGCTTGTTTGCTGCTTTGGATAAATGCACAATGCTGAGATCAAACCTACACTGTTGCTGCATGAAGAGGATTTTACAGTAAAGCACTGACAGAGAGCAATATTTCACAGAATGGAGGACATGAATACACACAGAGCAGATCAGGAGAGACTCTTCTGGAGTCGACACAGATGAGTTTCAGTCTGTTTGTGTGTCTCTGACAAACTGAGGAACTCTGCTTCATGTTGATCAGCAGTTTGGACTCATGTTGGTTAGAAAATCATTCTGACTGTGTTTCTTCCTGCAGGGTGGAGCATGGTGGAGAGCAGTGGTTAAAACCTGGGCTGAGGAAGTGTAAGTTTGATTCAGTCTTTCCTCATGTTATTGTGCATGAGTCAGTGTTCTATCAGTCCATCAGAGCTGTTGTAGCGCAGCCTCGGCGGTTGGATTTCTTTTGTGTTTACTGGAGTTTATTACTCCCTAGCAGGAGTTTTAGGTTCCAGCTTTGTCATTGGTTTTCCTTTTTTCTCTTGTTAGGGAGCTTTAGTGTGTTGTAGTGTCTCTGTGTTTGTTTGGGGCACTGCTCAGCTCTGAGTTCATGAACTGCAGCCTAACACTGAAACCAGCCTGTGTAGCTGCCGATCTGAGAGTGTGGACGAGTGGGGAGGTGCAGACATGCTGTGTGTGGGTCTCCCCTCAGCCTGGGACATAACAGAGACAACCAAAGCAGACAAAAGACAAAATCCAATGAGAGACCAAAAAGGGTTGAAAAGGTCCAAACACAGGAATAAACAGCTCCACAGTCAAAAAGCAGGCAGGACTCAGACACAAAGAATCTCATCCAAAGGGTCAGACTGGACTGATGGACTGAAGAGTGAGGACACTGAGACACTGAGCTGTGAGCAGCATTATTAGGGTTAGGGTTAGGGTTAGGGTGATAAACGCCAATGTTTAAGAAAACGAGTTACCACCAAAATAAGTTTCACACGGGGTCTCTATTTAAAGTTTTTAATCAATTAGTAACAAAACACGTTATCCGCCATGTTTCCCTGCACCGTTTCTTCCCTTTTTTCCCAATCTGCTACAAACACCCTGATTTTCAGCACAATGCAGCATTTCCATTCAACCAATCACAGGGCAGCTTTCCAACTGTCATGGCGGAGCCCTGTCAGTAGATAGAAAGTATGTCCAGTCGTCTTTTAAATGAGTGTTTTAGCTATGTGAAGTGAATAACTTTGACAGTATCGATGAGGCAGTCCTCGTTTCTTCCATGGGAAAAAGTGGAAACCTTCCATACAGAATCCCGAAACTCAGCTGGAGGGAAAATACCGGCCATTTCCTGTTCGCATACTAAAGAGAAAAACTTTTGTCATGTGGATCAACTGACAGCCGGCGAAATAATATTATTAGAAATACATATATAAATACATAAAATTAGTTTTTTCATTAAATGGATTTATAGCTTTTTGGGTGGAAAAAAGATTTGATTGTTTAATAAATGATCAAAAGCAAAATATAGATTTGAGTTTTTGATGTTATTACAAACTCATGATGATATATTACAGTTTGAAACATAAAGTAGAAGTTTTCATATAAACCCTTTTTTGGGAAAGAAAACACTTTTTTCTGGATTTATAGCGTTTTGGAAGCAATCTCTTCATTTGTTAGGCGGGACAGCCGAAACCAGTTAAACAAGCTTTTACTGACAGCTCTGAACAGACCACATTAACTTATCATTCATTTTAGTGCAGCCGCCACAACTTCCATTTCACTAAACCATTTTTTTAATCTTCATTTATTATATTTCCTTTTATTTTGCTTTTTTGCTTTGGTTTCTTTCTGTAATACTGGACTTATTTTCTATGAAGGTTTGAACTCTGACAGTGTTTGAACAGGAGAGAAAGGAAGAAAATAGAAATAACTATTGTATATATAACCTAGAAAATTTCACAAGAAATTTTGAGTGGGCCAATGCGCGCTCGCCCACACTCTGCTGCCGGTCCGCCCCATTATATACCACCAAACCTCATTCCTGATCACCGGCATATGTGTAAGATGCCACTGATGGCATTTCATGCTTTTACAGTGTTTCTGATTGGTTTTATATAAGGTTTAATAGGCCCTAAGCTTCTCCAAATTAATTCTGAATGGAGAAATCCTAAAGATGTGGATGCAACTTTGGCTGCTATTTTATGAAGAACATGAGGGCTCAGTATGATAAAGTCTAACTCCTTATGAGCAGTTTGCAGTTGAAATGAATATTCTGTGTAGAGGCATGCCAGACTGATAGGCTTCCAAAGTTAGCTGGTTTTTGTCAGGGATCTCACCACTTTTCCATTATTTCCTATGAGGGGGGTTAGGTCAGCTTAACCAGCTTGCCTGTCAAAACAAAAAGTGGCACAGACTCAATATGTCAGAGGTCTAATGTTTATCTACATTTTACATTTTGAATGAAGGTTCTGTGTGAAAGCATGCCCAAACGCCATGCATTCAAAAATTTACAGTGATTTGATGCCTGTGGGGAGGGTTGATCGCAGTTTTTCTGTTTTTTTTCGAACACCGTTTGTCCGATCGCTACCAAACCTCAGAGGGTAGTAGTCCTGACCGAGCCGGTCGATTTGATGTATAATTTGTAGGGGTGGCTAGCGCTAGTTAGCTGTGTAATGAATTAGAGGCTTTTATTTGAAAATCATTGTGTGTCTGTGTAAGTGTGTGAGTGTGTGTGTGTGTGTGGGGGGGGGGGGGGGGGGGGGGGGGGGGGGGGTTGGGGACACTCCCTAATGCATGTTAAAACATGTTTAAGTGTTTTATTTTGAAAATCTACACGTCAGCCATACCCTGTTATTGTGCAGTGTCTTTTATTTTGAAAATGTGTGTGCGCGTGTGGGTGTAGTTGTGTATGTTCCTGTATGGTTGTGTATGTGTGTGTGTGTCTGCCTCTGTATGGATCAATACAGTCTGGTTACATTGGTTTGAATGAACCCAATGTATTGTTAATGGGAGCGGCCATGTTTGATGATGTAATTAGAGAAGTCAGTTAGAGCACCTGTGGAGGTTACCATGGAAACGGCTCCCTCAGTTTTCGGCTTCCTGGTTTTGTGATTTTTGCCTTTTTTCTCTCTCTCTCCCCATTCACCGTCTATGTCGTTCGCCCACTGGTTTTTTGCGATTTACGTGAAAACCGTACGTCGGAACAGAAAGAAAAGTCATAGCACAGGTGTCCCGGTACAGCCGGACGTCCTGTAAAAGTTTCAGGTCGCTCACATTAAAGCTGTGGGACTAGTTCCGCTGAAAATGTGTCCAGAAGAAGGAGAATAATACAGAAGCGGAATAAGTATTTACAATAGTAACAGTGGAACAATATCAGGATAGATCAGGAGGTCTGAGTCTGGTCTTTCAGTCCAGATCCTCCTCCAGACTCTGATGAAGGAGCTTTTGGATGATGCTCTTTATCCAATGATACAGTTGATGCTGCTGTTCTTCTCATGTTCTAAATGTGTCGTCTGTCTTTACTCACATTGCTGCAAATATCCAGTTTGTGTTTGAACACAAAGCTGATAGTTGTGTGTTTGTTCATTCAAACATTAGTGACAAAAAGTCTGATGATAAGCTTTGTATGAATGAACAACACATCAGTCAGTAAAGACAGAATGAAGCCATCAGATGTGTCAGATGATAAACTGCAGCTGTGTCTTTTTCTCTCCATCAGATTTCTGTCAACTTGAAGTCGACACAAACTCAGTGAACACAAAGCTCAAACTGTCTGACAACAACAGGAAGGTGACACAAGTGGAGGAGGAGCAGCCATATCCTGATCATCCAGACAGATTTGACTGTGAGCCTCAGCTGCTGTGTAGAAATGTTCTGACTGGTCGCTGTTACTGGGAGGTCGAGTGGAGAGGAGATGTTGATATATCAGTGAGTTACAGAAGAATCAGAAGGAAAGGAAACAGTTATGACTGCAGGTTTGGATTAAACAATCAGTCCTGGAGTCTGAGCTGCTCTGATGTTTATGGTTACTCTCTCTGTCACAATAACAGACAAGCATCCATCTCCTCCTCCTCTGGCTCTGACAGAGCAGCAGTGTATGTGGACTGTCCTGCTGGCACTCTGTCCTTCTACAGAGTCTCCTCTGACACACTGATCCACCTCCACACCTTCAGCACCACATTCACTCAGCCTCTACATGCTGGCTTCTTGTTGTGGTCTCGTGGTTCCTCAGTGAGTCTGTGCTGTGTGTAGAAGCAGAGTGTGTGGAAGTGACAGCAGCTTCAACTTTGTGCTTTAAATGTTGATGATGTTTCACTTTCATTTGAATCACTGACTGTGATTTCAGGTCAGAACATGTTTTTGTCTTAGAAGCAGTGAAATGAAGAATGTGAAGCTGAATTTATGATCATGAACTTTGACATGTCCTCACAAATGAAACCCTTACATTAAGAAATGCATGATTCCATGTTGTTATGGCTCTGATATTAAAATGTAGTATTATAATAGGAGTTAATGGACCTAAGTGGAAAACACCATTTAAAACTGCTGCAATACAAACACTAATAACTCCAACTCAATATTTTGGCTAAACTTTGACATGACAGATATAAAATAATGCCTGAGCCTCCCAACTTGTAAAATAACTTGTTTTGTGCATTTTACATGAAATATTTGCATCATGCAATCTAACTGGCATTTAAAGCGTTAAACTCCTCCAATGATGTTTGGTAGTTCTGAGCAGTCCTGAAGCTGTTTCACATATTTATGCAGAAAAATATGAATCTGTTCAGTTTTTATAGCAGTTTTTAGAAGCGGACATTTTTGTCCCGGATGACACAAAGGGTAGTAAATGTGTTTCCCAGTGTTCTGGTGATGGATCAGAAACATTTACATTTCAATTCTAAAATTTGTGTTGAACTGCCCGATTGCTCTTTTTTTCCTCAACCTGTGACGTCGGTGGAACTGCGATCACTCACCTGCTCCTGCCCGGGACGTTAAAAAGAAGCAAAGACACAAAGAAAATATAATACTTATGAGTGAATGACACATCTTTGAAAAAATACTTTATATATTTGAAAAAGTAAAAAAACCTGCACTGAGGGGTGAAGTGGACATCAGCTGAAACTGCTTTAGTATTTTTCCCTTTCTTGTATTTATGATAAAATCAGGAATTTACTGTGACGTATCGACAGGTTTATTTAAGGAGACGTCGTGACGTGCCGGCCGCTGCTCATTTGCATAAAACAGTTGGAGGCAGATATGAAGGATTTTACTGCTGCGTAAATATTGAAACTGGTTTTTGAACGTTGATCCAAAAAGTTCTGATCCCCACAGTGTGTGTGTGTGAACACTGTACACTGAAAACACATCATGTTAATCAAAGGGAAACAAACACAGATATTAAAAGTGTGAAAGATTCAGATTAAAATGATTGATCCCCATAGAGAATATATCTCTAACAGATTCACACACATCACAGTGTAAACATGCAGCTTCACACACACTGAAGCTTCATCTCTGTTGTGTCTCTGTGCTTGAAGGAGTCACACAGACACACTGTGCTGTGTCACTGTGTCCTCATATTGTTCCTCTGTTGTGTTACTGTCGATACAAACTGCTTCACACATGTTAACAAAAAGAATAAAAACCAACATGAACTGATGTGTGTGAGACATGAAAACACATCAGTCTGTCCAATGGCGCCACCTGCTGACAGAAACCTGTGATCAGCTGCTGTCTGGTTAAAGTGAGGCAGAATCTCCATCAGTCAACAGATGAAGATCTACATCTATATGAACACAGAGGTCACCTGGATCCATCACATCTGAACTTTACTATAATAAAAACAGACATGTCAGGATGACATCACTGAACAGTGCAGGTCTGTCAAGGTGTCAGTCACTGTCAGATGGATTTCTCTGCACCTTTCTGTCTCACTCACTGCTCGCTCACATACAAACAACTTCCTGGGTTGTTGTTTTACATTTTATTAAAGATAAGATAAGATAAGATAAGATAAGATAAGATAAGATAAGATAAGATAAGATAAGATAAGATAAGAAAGATAAGATAAGATAAGATAAGATAAGATGTGCAAGTACAAGATGGGAAGCATTTAAGGCCTACATTAGGGGTCAGATAATCTCTTTTACAAGTTCAAAAACTAAAAGATGGAAACAAAAATTACTTTTATTAGAGTCTAGACTTAGAATTCTGGAACCACAGTATTATCAAAATCCCTGTCCTAAATTGCATCAAGAAATACTGATTTTGAGAGCACAGTATAATGAAATGTCAGCCATAAAAGCAACTGGGGATCTTCTAAAACTTAAACAAAGCTTCTTTGACCAAGGGGAAAAATGTGGTAAAATTTTGGCATGGCGCATAAAAAAGCTTCAAACAGAAAGATCTATAACGAGTCTCAACTCTGATAATGGTGAAAGTATAACAGATCCTATTCTAATTAACTCAGCTTTTAGAAACTATTATGAAAATCTGTATAATTCTGAGAGTGATTTAGAGTCTATGGAACCAAATACATTCCTAAGTAATTATATTTTTCCACGAATTTCAGAGAAGGACAGAAATAGTTTGGATAAGGAGATAACTTTAGCAGATATAGCAGAAGCTATAAAAAGTATGAAAACTGGAAAGGCAGCAGGACCTGATGGTCTGCCGATTGATTTTTACAAGAAATTTTGCTCGAAGTTACAGGTCCCTCTCCTTGAAATGTTTCTTGAGTCCTATCAGAAGCAGATTCTCCCGCCCTCCTTAAGAGGTGCTTTGATTACACTTCTCCCTAAACCAGGGAAGTCAAATGATAAGTGTGAAAATTTGAGGCCGATAAGCCTTTTAAATTCAGATTTAAAAATTCTTTGTAAAATATTGGCAAAAAGGCTGGAGGTTATCCTTCCAAAAATTATTCATGAGGATCAGAACGGCTTTATTGTAGGTCGACAAGGATTCCACAATGTTAGGCGAGTATTAAATGTCTTGCAGTCTCAGAAAGAAGAAATGGACACAGCTTTGCTTTCCCTCGATGCTGAAAAGGCATTTGATCGAGTGGAATGGGGTTTTCTGTTTGATGCTCTTAGTTGTTTTGGGTTTGGAGAAAAATTTTGCAACTGGGTGAAGATCTTATATAATGATCCATACGCAGAGGTAATTACCAATAACAACCTTTCTAAACCAATTAAGGTAAATCGAGGGTGTAGACAGGGATGTCCACTTTCACCTCTTTTATTTGCTATAGCTATTGAACCCTTGGCAATTGCAGTGAGGAGTCATAAAAGAATTTCTGGTATACAATTAGGACAGTTGGACCAAAGGATAGCTCTTTATGCAGATGATGTCATTCTTTTCCTTAAAAATCTGGACAAATCTATCCCAGCTCTGATGGAGCTTATTAAAAATTTTGGAAGGGTTTCTGGTTACAAAGTGAATAATCAAAAATCTTCAATACTGCTAATGAATTCAAATGATAGAGCTAACCCCCCAACTCAAACTCGTCAATTCAAAACTGTTAATTGCTTCACTTATTTGGGAATACAGATCACTTCCCTGTTGGGAGATATTGTGCAGGGTAATTACACACCTCTTGTAGAATCTGTAAGCCAAGCTCTTAATAATTGGGTATCGCTCCCTATCTCTCCAATGGGTAGAGTGAATATAATCAAAATGAATACCCTCCCTAAGTTTCTCTATCTCTTTCAGAATGTCCCCTTGCCTCCTCCTCCTGATTTTTTCTCTAAAATGAATAGACTGCTCAATGACTTCATTTGGAGGAATAGACGTCCTAGACTGCGGCTATCTCTTCTTTATTTGCCTTATGATAGAGGAGGGCTACAGTGCCCAAACTTAAAATGGTACTACTGGGCAGCGCAAGCTAGGACTCTTTGTTTTTATTTTTCCTCTCATAACCCACCAGCTTGGATGAATATGGAAACACGAAATTTGGGGATTGGAATGCCTGCATTTTTGTACTCTAACAATCCAAAAAATCTTAGAAAAGCTACATCAAACCCAATACTGAAAAGTATGGTTTCAGTTTGGTCGGAGATACAAAAATATCTGAAGAATACATCAGTCCTGTCCCAGTTCAGCCCAATATGGGGTAACAATTGTTTTATCCCTGGTAGGGCAGATGGGGGTTTTAAATTTTGGGATGAACAGGGAATAAGTTTAATAAAAGATATGTTTGATCCAATTGATGGCAGGATCAAATGTTTTGAGAAACTCGTAGATGAGTACAGTATTCCTCGCAAGCACTTTTTTAAATATTTACAACTTAGAAGTTTCATTAGTTCTGCTCTCAAGCAACCCCTTTGTATTCCTAAATTATCTGCACTGGAGGAAGTATTAATTGAGGACCCCCTTCGGAAAAGAATTATTTCCAAATTTTATGGTTTGTTAATGGCAGAGTCATCTGAATCCTCAGTAGCTAAACTTAATGCCTGGAAGGCTGACCTACAAGAAGAAATCTCAGTTGAACAGTGGAATTTAGCTTGTATAAAAGCTCAGAGGCAAACATTAAACACACGCTTAAAATTATTGCAATATAAATGGCTGATGAGAGTTTATTTGACTCCTGCAAGATTAAGTAAATTTAATCCAAATGTTTTAGACTTGTGTGTCAAATGCAGGGCAGAGAAAGGCACATTGTTGCACTGTGTTTGGACCTGCATCAAAATTAAAGAATTTTGGACAGAAATTGTACAAATAATGCAGGAAATCCTACAAATCAATATTGAACTAGAACCTAAATTTTTTATCTTAGGCATTCCTCCCAAGAGATATAAGGTAAAACCTAGAGAGCAAATGTTTATTGATATATGTTTGTTACAAGCAAAAAAGGTTATTGCTTTAAGCTGGAAAAATATTGATCGGCCAAAAGTTGGGAGATGGCTCAAAGAGATGTGTCTGTGTTTGCCTTTAGAGAAGATTACGTACACTCTTAAAGACCAACAGAAAAAGTTTCAAAATATATGGGGTCCTTTTTTGAACTTTCTTAAAATCAAAGATTTGTCACACATGCTGTCTGAATCTGGAGAGAACTAGATTTGTCTTACTATTCTGGTTTGGTGAATTCTTGCAGAATGTACCCTTTTTTTTTTTTTTTTTTTTTTTATTTAAATTATTGTCTGGTTTCCTCATTTGCTTTTATTGTATATGTTATTTTTTTTATTGATCTATGTTAAAAACCCAATAAATACACTGTTGAAAAAAAAAAAAAAAGATAAGATAAGATAAGATAAGATAAGAAAGATAAGATAAGATAAGATAAGATAAGATAAGATAAGATAAGATAAGATAAGATAAGATAAGATAAGATAAAACTTTATTAATCCCGAAGGAAATTCTTGTGCCAGAGGTATCAAGTTACATTAAATGCAGTTAAGTACAGAGTATAAGTGTCACTATGATCCAATAAGAGTACAGTACGCAGTATGAGCACAATATATGATACATGGATACAAATATGGAGATATAAGGTGCTAAGTAAACATAAATATAGACCAGTGGAGGGAATGACAGTGATCCCTGACATGATCATCCAGCTCTCCTTCTACAGAAAGGGGAGGAGTTATACAGTCTGATGGCCACTGGCAGGAAGGACCTCCTGTGGCGTTCTGTGCTGCTCCTCGTAGTCTCAGTCTACCGCTGAATGTGCTCCTGTAGGACAGCAGTGTGTCGTGCAGGGGGTGAGACGTGTTGTTACGAATACTGAGGAGTTTCCTCAGTATCCTCCTCTGTCCCTTCTTGTATATTGCCTCTGCGTTTGTGGACCAGTCCAGTTTGTGGTCAATGTGGACACCCAGGTATTTGTAGCTGTCCACAATGTCCATGTTGGTACCTTTGATGCTGTCCGGGTCTGGGAGTGTCTGGTGCTTCCTGAAGTCCACCACCAGCTCTCTTGTCTTTGTGACATTCAGCTGCAGGTGGTTCTGTCCGCACCACTCCACGAAGCTGTCCACCACACTCATGTACTCCGCCTCCCGACCTCTGCTGGTACAGCCCACAATGGCAGAGTCATCCGAGAACTTCTGCAGGTGGCAGGACTGTGAGCAGTGTCTGAAGTCCGATGCATAGAGTGTGAACAGGAATGGAGAGAGTACTGTGCCCTGGGGTGCCCCTGTGCTGCTCACTATCGTGTCACTATCGTATATAAACCAGTTGGTTGTTGTTGAATATATGAACACACAGAGTCTCTGTCATTGACAACATCTATGCGTCACAGACATGATGATACACCATGAAAACCTAAACATTACAAACAGAGTGACTGCTCACATGTTTGTAGCTGTGGCTAGCTGGTTAGCATGCTAGCTGCAGTGATGTCAGCACAACAATGAACAGGTTCTAACAGCGTCTTCATGTCCTCCTGATGGTGTCACTACATTAATAGACATTTAATGTGGAGTTCCATTAGTGCTAGGGGTGGAACGGTTCACTAAATCCACGGTTCGGTTCATATCACGGTTCTGAGGTCACGGTTTTTGGTTCGGTTCACATTGTTGAGGTTTTTTCTACTTTAAACACTCTGGAAATACCAGATGAGCATAAAATACAAAGCCTATTTATCCAACATTCAACATATTTAAGAATCAGTTGAGTGTTTCCATCATTATAAATACACAGACAGACACACACCGTCGGACAGAGAGTTTGTTGCTTTGTCCACCGTTGCTCATCACATGCTAGTTGGATAGACTGAACTCTACGCTAGGCTAAGCTAATGTTACTGATGCCTTTGTTTTTTTTGCCATTGAAATATGCTGTTTACATCCCGCTCTGTGAGCATTGACGGGACCTTCGGCAGCTTTGCACACAATTGGACGCAGAGTGCTGTGGGTCTCTCTGCTCTGCTGCAGCTGAACCTGCTGCGTGAAGCTACAGAGACTGACCGGCTGTGAGCGCGTTGAGGCGGGGGAGGAGCTCACGGTGGCTGCTTGTCGAGGACAGTGGCCTGACTGCAGAATGATTTCACGTCAGTCTCCAAACGTCACCAGAGAGAGGCGCTAGTTTCTTTTCACAAACAAAAAAAGTTTGCAAAGCCACCAAATGTAGCGAGAGAGACGCCAAGTTGCCAACACTCGTCTCCATACTGTGGTAAAAACGTCTCCCTGCATTACTTGATGCACATGTCCAGAACCGAACAGAACACGCGCCCCGAACCAAAACACGTGTACTGAACGGTTCAGATTTTTTTCCTGAACCGTCCCACCCCTAGCTTGGTCTCTTTGTTTTTATTATGACAAAACAAAATGAAACCAAACAGATGACAAGAACTCCTCCTACTGACAGTCCAATGATGAGTCCTGTCTGTCCTCCTGTGTCTGCTGGTGGTCTCAGAGGTGGACTCCGAGTAGGTCTCAGAGGTGGTCTCAGAGGTGGACTCAGAGTAGGTCTCAGAGGTGGTCTCAGAGGTGGACTCAGAGTAGGTCTCAGAGGTGGACTCAGAGGTGGACTCAGAGTAGGACTCAGATGTGGTCCGTCAGTGTGTGTCTGAGCAGCAGCTGCTGTAAAGGACAAAAATGTGAGTTGAGACTTGTTGATGTTTAAATGAACATGTGGACTGTTTGAATTGAACCTGATGCTGTCTGTCTGTACAGAATATTATATGTTACAGTTAGAAGAACAGAAATCAGACAGTTCTCAGCAGACAGCAGCTTTAACTTACTCACCAGAGACTGTGAGCTCACAGGAGGCAAAACCAGATCCTGAAGGTGTCCACACATCACACACGTACAGACCAGAGTCTTCAGTCCTGAGTCTGGACAGATGAAGTCTGATTCGTCCTTCTCTGAGGGCGTCTGTGTCACTCTGGACTCTTCCTGAAAAACCTTTATCCACAGAGAGCTCAACACCACCACGGACCAGATACAGGATTGATCCTTTCTGGTTGGTTAAATGAGAACAGAGGACAAAAATCCTCTCAGTCTTAGTCTGAGTGTCAGCAGTGAACGTCCACTCCAGTGTGATGTGGTGGTTCTCCTCTGCCTGATAGGAGCTCTGTGTCTCCTTCACTTCAAGTGCTGCTGCTGCTGAGAAGGTGAGGATGAGGAGCAGCAGGATCATCTTCTCTCTGTGAGAGGACACAGAGGTGAAGAGTCATCAGGTTCAGTCAGACAGATGTGAGGGAAGCTGTCTAAGTTAAAAACCATCAGTCACACTTTTTCCAAACAGATCATATTAAATCAAACTTAATTATAGAGCACCTTTCATACAAAGTGTTGGAACACAAGGTGCTTTACAGAAGTAAAATAGGTTAAAACGCACACACATACACACACTTCTACTTGTATAAATGTAAAGGAAATAAGAACAGGATGAAATATACGGACCAAGGGAACCCTGTCACGCCTATTGCTTTGCACTTCAGGCAGGTTCGTTTCCACGGAACTCCCCAAAATATCCTGCTGTGTCTCTTTGAAACTGTGCACAAACAACTTTATTGCTCAGAGTCGTTTATTTTTATGTCTGTGATGTCAAAGATGTGGATATGGCGGCGAGTTAGAAAATATGGCAGCTCTGCTTCTCTGTTTTTGGTTTTACATTATGTTAGGGATGTCCTGATCCGATCACGCGATTGGAAATCGGGCCCGATTACATGATTTCAGACTCGATCGGAATCGGACATTACCTCCCGATCAGGACTCGGATTAGGGCTGTCAAAGTTAACGCCTTCTGTGCAGGGTGGCTCTGTGTCTTGTAGCGCAGGGGTATGACAATTGCTTTTGGTGCAACAGGTCCTGGGTTTAAGACCTTGATGTGCTGTGTGTGTGAAATCTCCTAGTGTGGCGACACACACACACACACACACACACACACACACATGGGTTTTGCCGCAACGAGTGCCTTTATAGAAAGTATCGGATCGGGACTCGGTATCGGCAGATATTCAAAATCAAATGACTCAGACTCGGACTCGAGGGCAAAAAAAACCTGATCGGGACATCCCTACATTATGTCTTAATGGAGGAATGACCGGCGCTCTCTCCGAACAGCTGGCTGTCAGGGCAAAATGCTTCGGTGTGGAGTTTTAAGACTCACAGCATCAGAAAGCCAACGAGTGTTCCTTCGAACTGATATAAAAAATATCCCAGGTAGATGGACGGTGCAGGCGTGAGCGCAGGTTAGAGAGATTTTTTTAGGCATCTCCTCAGCCTCTCTCCACTCTGAGTGATGACATCATCCACTCTGGCTCCCAACATTCCGCGCAATACACACTAATGTTAAACTCAGAGGAGACCTCAAAAACCACTTCATCTTTGAGAGCCTGGCACACGGAAACGATTCGGAATTAGAAAATTCTGAATACAAGTTTGATAGAGCAGCATCTAATGAGCGTTTTAAGACTAAACTGGAGTCTGTAGCTTGAAATTTGTAGGAGGAAATACATTTGGCAGATGACCCTCGTTGAAGGGCTCTCTCATAGACTTCAATGTTAAACATTTTTTTTAAAAATTGTCAATGTATGCTGGAGATACGCTGCGCCAAAAAACATACGGAAGAATAAAAAAGAAGAAGAAGAAAGAGGGTGAACAAGAGTTTGATTACCTAGCAGCAATCAAACTAATAATAATAATAAGGGCATGGAATATCAAGAGTTTGATTGCTTTGCAGCAATCCTGCAGCCAGCCCCCAATAATCCATGAAACAGAAACAGACCAACACCTTTACTCACTGCTGACGCTTTGCTTCACCGAGAATCACCTTAACGCCACAGTAACACACTGAGTCTTACCTTCAGTCTGTGGATCCTGAAATCCTTTTTAGCTGCACGACTCACAACTAGAAAAGGGCATTTCCTGAAGAAAATGCAAGTTTGATTGCTGCAGCTGAAGCATTGCATTGAATTGCTGGAGAATCAGAGCAGTTCAGAGCTTTGTATGCCTCTTTGTGTCAGCCTGTCACCATGGTAACAGCAGTAAAAACACAGTCACACTCTTACAATCAATGGAAATGTTGGTATTAAATTTACACACTATAAATTTCTCCAGATGAGTCCAGAAATGTTAGGAATGAATACAGTGGTAGAATAGATGAGTTAGGGATTCTGGTTCTGTTTTGCAAAAGCTGCATTTTTTTCCAGTGTCTAAACATTTAAAGGAATATACATTTGTTGGATAAATGGTGTAAAAGTTTGATATGCATTTTTTATTTTATTGAAAACTCAGTGTTTATATTATCACATAGTTCCTGCTTTAACCTACAAGGAGCAAACTTCATGGTGTGTGCAGTGTCCAATGCTCTGATGGAGCCTCAGTCGTTTGCAGTTTAGAAGATGAAGATGAAGGAGAGTCTGCAGGTCAGATCACTGTGGAACTCTTCACAACGAGTACATATTATGAAGCATCCTTACTGATGAGGTTTTCCTCAGACACTCTAGACATTTGATTTTTTTTCTTTAGTCTTCTGACAAGAACATTAACTAAAAGCCCACAGAAATAAAACACAGCCGCTGCTATCAGAACTGTTAGAGCTCCTTTCCTTTCATCAGAGGGTCCTGCCCGTCCTCCTGGGTCTGCTGGTGGACTCAGAGCTGGTCTGTCAGTGTGTGTCTGAGCAGCAGCTGCTGTAAAGGACAAAAATGTGAGTTGAGACTTGTTGATGTTTAAATGAACATGTGGACTGTTTGAATTGAACCTGATGCTGTCTGTCTGTACAGAATATTATATGTTACAGTTAGAAGAACAGAAATCAGACAGTTCTCAGCAGACAGCAGCTTTAACTTACTCACCAGAGACTGTGAGCTCACAGCTGGAAGAACCAGAACCAGAAGCTGTCCTCACATCACACACATACAGACCAGAGTCTTCAGTCCTGAGTCTGGACAGATGAAGTCTGATTCGTCCTTCTCTGAGGGCGTCTGTGTCACTCTGGACTCTTCCTGAAAAACCTTCATCCACAGACTCTGAGAGTTTGACGCCTTCATGCACAGTAAACAGGTTTAAGTCCTTATGTCTAGTTAGGAAATAACAGTGGACATGAATGTCCTCAGTCTTAGTCTGAGTGTCTGTGGGGAACGTCCACTCCAGTGTGATGTTGTGGTTCTCCTCTGCCTGATAGGAGCTCTGTGTCTCCTTCACTTCAAGTGCTGCTGCTGAGGAGGTGAGGATGAGGAGCAGCAGGATCATCTTCTCTCTGTGAGAGGACACAGAGGTGAAGAGTCATCAGGTTCAGTCAGTACGGCTACAACAACATCAATCTACAGTCTGACTGAAACTCACAGTCACACTCTGTGTCAGCTTTTACAGTCTGCACTGCTGCACACACACACCTCTGTCAGCAGGTGGCGCTGAAGGAACTGTTTGATGAAGCGTTCCTTTTTGTATAAAGTTAAAACACTCTGTATATCAATAGTATGTACTAAAGTAAATCTTAATAAAACAAATATTCCCAGATAATCATTATGTTTTCAGACAATGATCGACACACGAACACTTCAAGTTTCTGCTGCTTAAAAACAGAAAACGTCCTTTTTTAGCCTCAGGTCAAAGTTAAACCATTGATCTGATCTTTAAAACATGTAAACAAAGGAAATGTTCAGACCTGATCACCACTGGTCAAAGACACAGTAGAGGACGGTGTTACCTTTGAATGTCTGGTCCTGGTTTCAGACACAGTAAAAGCAGAACAGCCCTCAGAGTCCACTTGTAAATATCAGACGTTCTCAGCTGGTCTTGTTATTATGTGTCTGTTTAAAACACTGACGGTCATCTGGACTTGAACTACCTCCCTCACCTCCTCCACCTTCATCACTGCACCTGTGTAAACCTGACTCCTCCTCCATGTGTCTAGGTAAAACTAAATGCTATGCTATGCTACATGATGGTGGCCGGATGGAGGCCTGTTTCCATTTGACACATCATGTCTTTGTTTAGTCAGGTTTAGTTTCAGGACAAATGTTCACACTGAGATCACAGATTGATGTTTGGATTATCCCAGATTAACAATAATCCATTTATGACTGTCAAAAGTATCTGCCACTAAATCAGGGAGAGGCCTCTTAGACCAACGTTTAGAGTGCTCTGCAGAGATGAAGGCACGGATGTCACTGAACTTCCTCAGCCTGAGTGATGAATAAACTGAGGTCGTGTTGTTCGGCCCAGGTGATGCCTCCAAAACTCACGTGGTCCTCTGAGTCAACATGTGACACAAACAGCCAAATCTGGGGGTAAAACTGGACAGTGGTCTGAAATTCCACAGGCAGATTAAACCAGTTGTCAAATCCAGTTTTCAGCAGGGGGCAGCAGGAGTAATTGCCCGTCAGTATTTCTCTGATATTTTTTTTGAGGAGTGGCAGCCTCCGTTCTGCTCGGCGTGTCGTTTCTGTCTCTGCATGCTCGCGCATTTCTCCGCTGCAGAGGAGTTCCGCCCCCCGACACACACACACACACACACACACACACACACACACACACACACACACACACAAACTGTGCCAAGCGACGCGCTGTCTGTTGGACAGGTCTCAGCAGTAGGGGTGGGCGAATCGATCTAAATATCGATAGTATCGATACCAACGTTAGGATCAGTAATTACTTGATACTAGCATGATGAGATCGATATTTCTCTGGAAGTTTCTCTTCTGTACCTTCAGCAACTTTACTCGTATTTACTCGCGGTGCAAACAGCGCTCCTCTCTCACTCTGCTCAGTGCGCAGGCGCACTCCGCCCCTCCCCCTCCTTCTCCACTCTGCCGGAGCAGACAGAGCTCCTGATTGGCTGTAAAGTACAGCTAGCATCATGGAGACAGCAGAGAGGAAGAGGAGCGCTGTTTGGAGTTATTTCACAGCGACAGACGAGAAGAAGAAACTGCTACTTGTGAGGTGTGCAGGAAAGCGACCTGCCGCTGTGGAAACACAACTCATTTACACAAACATAAAGCAGCAGAGCCCAAAGACCTCGAGCTGCAGAGTAAACAGAGGAGGAGGAAGAGGCAGATCCCCAAACATGAACCAGAGACAGTGGTCACTGACAAAGGCTTTACTGCAAAACACTCATAAATATCCAGTAGATGATTTAAAGAAGTGAAGGTTTAGATTGAGTAATCTGCAGCATGAATTAAAGGTGTCTGTCTGAGTGCTGTGATAAGACATGCAATTTTAGCAGAATGACTGAACAGTCATCACATCACCAGCTGAAATAAATCTCGTTTTTCTCAAATTCCTAAATATATCTAATAATGTAATGATATAAGTTTATATAATGATATGTATTTCAGTATGATTAATATAATTATGCTTTGGTGATAACTGTTGAAGGATCTTTATTCTTCATATTTAGGCTCCATGCAGGTAGGTGTTAAATTTTTCTAAAAGTATCTTAGTCATGCTGTTTCACCTACATGATTCACAAAGAGCCATGGCTGTCACAAGGAGCATCGCTGACATGATTGTGAAGTTAAAATTTTAAACTTACACAGATCTGCACTTTTGTTTGCAGCTTGATTTTTATTTAACAAATGTTTCTTGTGTATTATTCTGCTAATCACGATAATCTATTTAAAGGCAAAAAAATAATTATTTATGATCATGAAATTTCAAAGTAAAAGTATCGGTATCGGTATTGGTATCGGCGATACTGGCCCTGGATTTACTTGGTATCGGATCGATACTGAAATCTTCAGTATCGCCCACCCCTACTCAGCAGCCTGGCTGCTGGTATGTTGACGGTGTTTGTTTTCAGGTGCGGCGTGATCTCAGTGCGCATGTAGCAGTGCTCCGTCAGAATATAGTCCCAGAATGGATCAAACTAGGAGACTGCCGCGTGTTAATCAGCATTTCCATTTGTGCTCGCTGTGAATACGCAGCTCACATGAAGTACTTGGAGTTTCTTTCTTTCTCTTTAATCAGGATGCGACAGTGAACAACAACTTTTCATGTTAAAGCCGCTTGAAATATTTTATTTAATTTCTATTCACAATAGATTTTGCTATACTAGCCTACATAAATGTCATTGTCTGTACTGTATCTCCAAAGGTACAGCAAATCACTCATTAAGGAATATGACATGCAGTTTATTTAGTAAACAATGTTTAGATTTTAGTCTTAGTGAAACTGAGGGAAAATCAGGCCCAGGAAAATTGCTGCTTATCAATTAATCGTTACTCGATCAATAAGGTCATTCAACTAACGATAAATGAATTAATCAATAATTTGCATCCCTATTCTGACCTGTTATTAATAAAGAGTGAGACGATTGGACCAGTTGTACTTTTTTTAGGAATATTTGAAACTCTTTTTTTTAATGCGGCCCAGCCTCACCCAGACTCTACCCCCAGCAGCCCCCCAGGTAAGTTGAGTTTGAGACCCCTGCTTTAACATGTCTGGAAACAAAACCAAAGACAAACCTGGGAAACGGCCACAGCCCCTCTGAAAGCTGCAGCCTGCTGTCATCACACTGAAGAGTTTCAGTGTTTGATCAATACTCTCATTGACATGGATGGAACGCTGTGAGGCCTTCATTCACTGTGTTTCATATACTTTAAATGTTGTGTTGTCAGTCACAGATTGTGTTTGGTTCTGACTTCTTGACTGCAGTCGTCTTATTCTTCCACCAGGGGGCAGTCACACACAGTGTTTGATGCAGCAGTCTGAGCCCTGAATAAGTAAAGTCTGCTCTGTGTTCACAATATATATAAAATATATAATAACTATAATAAAACATTTAAATCAAAGCAAAGACATTGTTAGTTTGTTTTTTAAAGTTTTTGTTTTATTTTATTTTTTTGTGTAACCCAGGTCACATGTAGATAACAGCTTAACACTACGGGACAGGGCCTGGCTCATTGTTATAATGAAATTAAATGATGAACACCACAACTGTATTTTAAAATGAAAAAGAATCATAAGAATAGATATAAGCTATGTAAATAAGAAGGAAATAAAATGCTCAAGTCACCTTAACATGACAAGTTAGACCTGTCAAAATCAAATATGCAGTGAATATACTAAAGTGACCTTCTGAAGACAGTGCAGAGCAGTGCATTAATTACAGTTTAACAGTCCAACAGCAGAGGGGAAGAAGCTGTTCTTGTGGCGTGAGGTTCTGGTCCGAATGGACCGTAACCTCCTGCCTGAATGGAGTGGCTCAAAGAGTCCGTGTCCAGGGTGAGAAGGGTCAGCTGTGATCCGACCTGCACGCCTCAGAGTCCTGGAGACGTACAGGTCCTCGATAGATGGCAGGCTGCATCCTTTCACCTTCTCAGCAGAGCGCACAACACGCTGCAGTCTGTGCTTGTCCCTGGCAGTGGCCCCAGCGTACCACACTCTGATGGAGGAGGTGAGGATGGACTCAATGATGGCCGTGTAGAACTGAACCATCATTCTGGCTGGCACCTTGTTTCCTCAGCTGCCGCAGGAAGTACAGTAGTGTTTCTATATGTCACAATAAATAAAACTGAATTGAAAATACAATATTATTCAATATAGAATAACTCAAAACAGTATTTCTACATGTGGGTGCACACACTCATCTGAAACACAAAACAGATACACTTTAGCAGGCCTGCTTATACAGCTTGTGTGCGGTGGGGCCTAAAACCAAAATGGCCGCTTCACTCAACTGAGCTTAAAATAAAAGCACGTGCACAATCGGTTGCGTTAGTACTCACGACTCCTGGTTTGTTAGAAGAGGGATAGAGGGCAACACGATGACAGTCTCAGGAGGGGAATGGCAGCAGCAGTCAAGTTCAATCACACACTAAGCCTGATTGGTCACTCTGATGAGCTTGATGAGGATGACAAATCAGGTCAGATTTCAGAGACTGTGTCTGTCTCTGATTTTGTGGCCTGTGTTTGGGCCGTGTCCAGACATGCTGGGTTGTCTGTCTTGGTCACAATGAGTGGTGGTTCTGGACTTGCTGCAGGAGATCTTTGGGGTTGGGTCGACACGTTGATCGTTTCAAAAGAAACAGGTACAAACTCATACCCAGCAGAAGGACTGCAGTCTTCAAAGAGCGTGTACAAGTGATTGATTAAATGAGTGAGGCAAACAAAAGTCATCATAATCGCAGTTCCTTCTGTTTGGGGCAAGCCTGCTGCACTTCTGGAGTGTGGGTCAAACACTCCATAGCGCCCTGTCCTGTCACGAAATACCGCGATGCACTCGCCGGACACGATCAGCAAAGCATGGCTGACATCTTCCGACAGACATTGAAGACACATCGCAAGTGGCAAATCCCAACTTTCATTTACAGCGCTGAGTGGGTCTCCGTGCAGGCTTCCCAACCAGATTTCAGCCATGCGGACGCTATAACGATTGGTGTCTGTCTGCACCTGCTGGGGCAACTCCTCTACGGCAAGGTGATCATTCTGAAACTTACCTTCTGCCAAAAGGTTTGTTTTCACTTCAACATAGACAGAGTTGCCAAGCATAAGGACTTTGTCAAGGTCCACTGTGTCTAAGCACAAACCTTCACTGTGGTAGGCCAGGAACATCAGAGCATTACAGGTACACTGACGGTTTCTAGAAAACTGACTGTACATGTTATCGCTCTGACTGTGAGTCGCTCTCACAGATCAAATGTGGTAACCTGGACCTGCACCTTCCCCTGTCGGTGGTTGTGTGTGTGAATCCTTATGGCGCTTTCGAAAAAGGTGTGAGAAGAAGCTCTTAATACTCCTGGATGTAGTAGTAAATCCAGCCTCTTGAAGCTCCTCAGACACGTCCAGCTCTTCTTGTTCACTGACGGTGTTTTCTGATTGTTTTGACAGAACGTCTGAGCTGGCCTTCACCTCCACACACATCAGCTCCAGAGCTTTCTGTTCTCCAAGATCCTTCTGGACTTCCTCAAGTTCTTTAAATAAGAGCTTGTGTTGCTGTTGGACGGCCCTGTAGTCCTCCTTTAAGAATTTATACTTGATGTCCAGAAACCTTTTGTGTTGCAAACTCTTGTTGTGGGACACAATTTCTTCACACAGAGCTCTGTTGCTCTTGTCCAGGTCTCCAATTTCACCTGATATACTGTGGATCTTGGCCGTCACAGATTTCTCCTTGTGGATCTTTCTCTGAAGATCCACTAGCTCCTTCTGCAAAGTCTTTTTCTTCTTGATCATATTTGTTTTATGCTCCTCATAAAATTTACAGTACTCATTGAAAGCTACAAATTTTGCACAGTTCTCATTGGAAGTCTGAATATCCTGAATCAGTCTGTTGTTGTCCTGATCCATGATGTCTATCTCCTCCTGAATCTTGTCACAGTCGTATTTCCAGCCCTGCTCATCAATCAGCCTTTTGAAGGCCTTGCTGTGTTCTTTGATGAGGTCCTGATGTTTTGCTGTTGCAGCTTTCTGTTCAGCTTGTAGTTTTTTAAATCTGTCCTTCCGTTCTTTCCTGATCTGAAGCTCTTTGTTCACGACCTGGATTTGTTCAGTCAACTTCTCGTTTTCCTTGAACAGCTTTGTGATTTCTGTAGAGATCATCTCATTGGTGATCAGGTAGTCTTCCTGCTTCTCCAAGTCTTTATTCAGACTCTGGAGCACTTTCTGCAGGGCGCTATTTTGGCACATATTGGCGTCTCTGGACACCTTCATGGCCTCAGCTATCTTCTGCGAAACTCGATTTATTCGAAGGGTTTGATGGACCTGCTGAATCTCCTTCTCCACAGCTGCATTCTTACTGTCGATAAGGTCACTTCCTGTGGTGTTCATCTCTAGAACTTCCCTGATGCTGTTTTCCCATTGTTTTGTCAGAACGTCTGTCCTGGCCTTCACCTCCGCACACTTCTTTTCCAGAGCTTTCTCTTTCTCAAGATCCTTCTGGACTTCCTCAAGTTCTTTACATAAGAACTTGTGGTGTTGTTGAATGGCCCTGTTCTCCTTCTTTAAGGATTCATACTTGATGTCCAGAACCCTTTTGTTTTGCAAACTCTTGTGGCAGATCACAATTTCTTGATGCAGAGCTCCGTTGCTCTTGTCCAGGTCTTCAGTTTCAGCTCTTATACTGTTGAACTTGGCCTCCACAGGTCTCTCCTTGTGGATCTTTTTCTGAAGATCCACAAGTGTCTTCTGCAGAGCCTCGTTCTGCTTGCTCAGAGCTTTTTTGTCCTCCTCCAGGGTCTTACAGTTTTCCTTTAAAATTAACAACTGTTCATAGTTCTGCTTGGAAGTATGAATGTCCAGAATGAGTTGGTTGTTGATGTGTATCTGCTCCTGAATCTTGTCACTGTTGTATTTCCAGTCCTCCATCAGCCTTTGGAAGGTCTGGCTGCGTTTTTTGATGATGTCCAAATGTCCAGCCCTTGCAGCTTTCTGATCAGCTTGTAGTTCTTTATATCTCTTCTTCTGTTGTTTCTTCATGTAAAGCTCTCTGTTCATCGCCTCACATTGTTCAGCCAGACTCATATTTTTGTGTAGCCAGTTGTTGAGGTCTACAATGAGATCGTGACAGATGATCTTGTAGTCTTTCTCCCTCTCCATGTCTTTTCTCAGATTCTTGAGCTCCTTCTGCAGGGCCCTATTTTTACGCATATTGGCGTCTCTGGACACCTTCATGGTCTCAGCCATCTTCTGATAGTTTTGGACCTTTTTGCTGAGTTCCTCAACCTCTTGTTCAAGGTGGAGACTTTGCTCCTGTACCTGCTCATGATCACAGGGCAAGCCTTGAAGCTGTGTCTTCAGCATGGTCACTTGGCTTTGGATGGCATCAAGCTGTTGATTGATGGCTTGCAGGCTGATGGCTTTGGATTCAGCTGCTGACACAGTCTCCTGAGTGGAGGTGAACTCTTGATTGCTGTTCATTTCTGTATCTTCTTGAAACTGTTGTACAGTTGAAACTCCTGCGTTGACGTTCTCAAATGATTTACAAATTCTCTGTTGCATGTTTGTTTCTATGTGACACTGTCTAGGTCCAGTTATAAACATAGTTATGACATCATAACTAGGCTAACAAAGGCTTTAGGGATGTCGTTATGATGTCATGATGTTGCCTAGGACTCAAAGCCTTTATGATGTCCTAATGACATCACCCCTGCTTGCTGAGAAGGTTCCGTACACAGAAGCTGGGGGGGACAGCTCACCTCTGGGTCTCCCAAACGGAATGAACAGAACAGGGAGTGAAGGACAGAGGTCTCACTCTGTCCTGTCAGTGTGCGTCACTGCGTGCTTGTGTACAGTGTTGTGAATGATCGAAGGAGTGAGAGCTCTTACCGTTAACAAGTGTCCATGTGTGCATTATGTGATTCGTGTGTATTGTTTAAACTGCTCTTATCATTGTGTCAGTGATTACAGGTGTGTTCTCTCACCTACAAAGTCTCGAGGTGATTTTGAAAGGAGTGTCGCATGGAGGCACGAGTGCCGCACATGGTTGTGCCTTGTTATTTGTTCTCATCTATAGCTGTGTCATCCTTCGGAGTGTGCATTTTAAGGCTGCTTACGTCACAACGCTGCGCGAAGGCTGTCCCAATTCGCCAAAAATTCTAAAGGTCCTTAAAATGCGTCCTCCTTTTGCCTGAATTCGGAGGATGCATCGCTACCATCCTTCGTGGCCTCACATATCCCAAGATGCTTTGCGGGCTTATTTTTTTTCCCCAACAATGGCGGGCAATGCAAGCAGCAGCAGCGGCGCCGAATACACATTTAAATGTAAGTAACAGCTTTTTGCTTAAGGCTAGGATTTCAGGGGGTCTTTTTTATCATCATAGCATAGCATAGCATTTCGAAAAATGTAAGTTTTATTTTAAAAACGTGACGTGAATAACGCTAACACCGGAATGTGATGCGTTGTAAGCTAACCTGTTGATACGATCGCTCACGTAACATGAAAAGCCGTCACTTTCAAATGTGTTGGATGTTAACTTATACCTTATGTAACTGTGCTGATATTCGTGTACCCCACATCAGGGCTGTGTCTCAGGTAAATTTGTTCTCATACGTTAGTTTACTGTTCACTCCTCTTACAATTATAACGATGTGTTGTGAGCCCAGTTAATACTGTAAACATTTTGATTTAGTAGTTAATACAATATCATATATAGTATAAAGCGTAGTTAACCTGAGGAGCAATATTATCGTTATTATATGATTTCGTCTATTGACATTCCAAAAAAATATGCTTTACATGTAATTCTGTTGTAGGGAGCAAGGAACAGACAAAGGAGTTGATTAAACTCCCCGGTGAAAACGACCACCTTTTCACCGGGGCCAAAAATACGGCCACAGTCGGCTGGAGGTAACGGTTGAGGCTTCATTCACTATACATATTGCATTTGTATGTAAAAGTTATGTAAATTAACCCAAATCATGTACAAAGACCAAAGTATAAATGTAATATTTGGATCACATTAAATGATGCCCCTTTTTGTGAATCTTGTGTGTTTACCTTTTGTCATGCTTCTCAGCAATCCTGCAAAAAATGGGCCTGGAGGGTGTGGTGGAGCCCCAGCAAGCCCAAAAAAATGGGATAACTTAAAGAAGAAATATAAAGTATGTGCAGGTTTGGATAATGATAAGGAAAGTACATATGTTTTACCCAGATTAATTAACCTAAAAAAATCTCCAAGTAACTGTTCCAAAGTAGTTAAAATGCCTTTGTTCTTGGTGTGGTCATATAGCCTACACCTTAAAAACACAGTCCTTAAATGCATTTTGGCATCAAGCCTTCATCAGGAAATCAGATTGATCTTCGTTTCTGCATCACCCATTTCAAAGAGCACATTAAACATATATCAAGCATATATACATCAAGCACTAATTTTCAACACTTTAAATAAACATTGCAGAAAATTGTGTCTGCTGATGTGATTGATTTCCTCTGCTGTAGGAATGCAAAGATCCAGGGACAGGGCAGGGAGTAGGTAAGAAAAAGGGAAAGCCCACTGCTGCTACCTGGCCCTGGTTTGTCCTCATGGATGAGGTATTAGGACAGAGGCCCTCTATTGCCCCGCCTGTCCTAATTGCCTCCATCCCTAAGGACACACCAGGCATGAGGAGGAAGAGAAAGATGATGATGATGATGAGAGAGGCAGCCAGGAGGGCAAAGGAGAGCAAGGAGGAAGAGGAGGAGAGTGAATGAGGAAATGTTGGACTTGATTAGAGAGGACATGAGGCTGCAGAGAGAGGCTGGAGAGACTTTTTAATTTATTGGAGAGAATGGTGGACAGAGGTGAGTTTTTTTCTTTTTTGAAGGTTTACAGTTCTATGTTGTTGTTTATTTAAATTGTTGTTTGTTATTTAAATAAATAATACTTGTTAAATTGTATATTGAATTTTTATTGTCATTGTGTTCCTTGTTACAACAGTAAATAATTTCTTTTTTATGTACAAGTATTTAATAAGTCATTTCTATTTACAAGTGGGCATGCTTGAAATGTACCGTATTTTCCGCACTATAAGGCGCACCTAAAAACCTTAAATTTTCTCTAAAGTCCACAATGCGCCTTTAAACCCGGAGCGCCTTATATATGGATCAATATTGAGCTACAACAGATGTTGCAACTGCGGTAAGCAGCCGCCGACTCCATTTTCAACCGTAGAAGAAGTAGTGCGCGGTGCATGCTGGGATGCGTGTTTGTGTAAAGACTCTAAAATGGCTCCTACCAAGAGGCACTGTTACAACGCAGAGTTTAAACTCAAGGCGATCGGTCACGCAGTACAACACGGGAATAGAGCCGCAGCGAGAGAGTTTAACATTAACGAATCAATGGTGAGGAAGTGGAGGAAGCAAGAGGATGCGCTGCGCCAAGTAAAGAAGAATAAACAGAGCTTCCGCGGGAACAAAGCGAGATGGCCAGTATTAGAGGACAAAGTTGAACAGTGGGTTGTTGAACAGAGAGCAGCAAGTAGAAGTGTCAGTACAATCACTATTCGAATGAAGGCAACAGCGCTAGCACAAGAACTTAACATCAGTGAATTTAGAGGCGGTCCTTCTTGGTGCTATCGGTTCATGAAAAGACGTAATCTCTCCATCCGGACACGAACTACTGTTTCACAGCAACTGCCAGCTGACTACCAAGAAAAACTGGCCACTTTCCGCACATACTGCAGAAACAAGATTACTGAAAAAAAGATCCAGCCAGAGCACATCATCAATATGGACGAGGTTCCACTCACCTTTGATATTCCTGTGAACCGCACTGTGGAAAAAACGGGAGCTCGTACGGTGAATGTCCGCACCACAGGGAACGAGAAATCATCCTTCACTGTAGTTCTCGCCTGCCAGGCTAACGGCCAGAAACTTCCACCCATGGTCATTTTCAAAAGGAAGACCGTGCCAAAAGAAAACTTTCCAGCCAGCGTCGTCGTCAAAGCTAACTCGAAGGGATGGATGGATGAAGAAAAGATGAATGAGTGGCTGAGAGAAATTTATGCTAGGAGACCGGGTGGCTTTTTTCACACAGCTCCGTCGCTATTAATCTGCGACTCCATGCGCTCACACATCACCGACGGTGTCAAAAAACAAGTGAAGCACACCAATTCAGTGCTCGCCGTCATTCCGGGTGGATTGACAAAAGAACTCCAGCCGCTAGATGTTGGCGTCAACAGAGCATTCAAAGCTAGATTGCGAACTATGTGGGAGCAGTGGATGACAGACGGCGAACACACTTTCACCAAGACGGGGAGACAGCGCCGGACAACATACGCCACTATCTGCCAGTGGATCGTAAATGCCTGGGCTGATATATCAGTCTCAACTGTGGTCCGAGCTTTCAGGAAGGCAGGAATTGTCACTGAACTGCTAGACAACAACAGCGACACTGACTCGATTAATGACAACTTTGATGAGACGGAGCCGGGCGTGTTGGATGCCGCATTCGCCCAGCTGTTCAATTCCGACACCGAAGAAGAAGAATTCGAGGGATTCGTAGATGAGGAATGAACTGATGAAGTGAGCTTTACGTGTTTCTCTTGTGTGTTTACAGCTGAACAAGGTTGGTCATATTGTGAATATGGACATTAACGCGTGAACAACATTGAGTTATTATGCTATTGCTTTAGCGTTGTTATTTGAGTTACGGTATTATTGTTATTGTTATTGCTTTGCACCATTACGAGTGTTACTATATTGTGATTGCAACGTTTACTTTACCGTAACGTGTTTACTGGAGCAAAAGTTCCCCTCCACTATGTGGTATAAATGTTGCACTACATGTTATACCATGCTGTTGTTAAAAGATAAACTGTGTCACGAAAATACTCATACTTTATCTCGGAGAAAATAATAAAACAGCTGTTTATTCATTTTGGGAGTAAATGGAGTTGTCAGAAAGCTGGTTTGTAATTGTCAATAAAGTTTGACTGACCTATCTGACTTTTTTTTTTGACATTCCCTTTAGCGCAGCACCATCTAGTGGATGCATAACATAACAGGGGACAACAGTGGTATAGCAGGGTTGTCTAGTAACCGGAAGGTTGGTGGTTCAATCCCAACTCCTCCCTAGTCCCTGCTGTGTGTTCTTGGGCAAGACACTTCACCCTAGCCTGTGGCGCGCCTTGCTAGTCATTGTATGACACTGCTTGGCAGCAGCCGTAAAGAATTTCCCTCTGGGATTAATACAGTATCTAAAATAAAAATTAAAAAATTAAAAAAAAACCCCAGCCTTTACTGTAGCGCCTTATAATGCGGTGCGCCTTATATATGGAAAAAGTTTTAAAATATGTCATTCATTGAAGGTGCGCCTTATAATGCAGTGCGCCTTATAGTGCGGAAAATACGGTACAACTATTTACAAAAGATCAGCAGAAATGACTATATACAAAGAACATATATACATTTTTGGCTGAGCAGGAGTCCCTGGTGGTGCTGCTGGACCGGACGGGATGCCACGTTGAAGACCTTGGAGTCTTCTGGCTGTGAGCGGGACATCATCTCGGGGGAGGGCGATGCCTGTCTCCACTGTCCACAACATCGTCCATCAGGGTTTGCAGGGCTGACACAACCGACGGCTGCCATGTTACTAAAGATGTTTAAAAAGAGCCAAGTAATAACTGCTTCAGCAGAACTGTTTCCAAAGCAGCTTGAAATTGAAATAGCTATAAAATGACTATACTTGCCCTCTAAAGGTAATCATGGTCAAGTATACCCGCTTCCAGGGCAGACACCTCAGCAGACAGCTGATCCCGCCAGGGAGCCCCACTGGCTGCCTCCAGCCCGTTCTCCCCCTCATCCTCCGGCATGTCCTCCTGCACTCCATCCTCTGGGGCCATGATGTCACTGGCACCCAGGCAGATGTTGTGCAGGCAGGCTGAAGGTATTCATCATTAAACAATAAGCAATAATTCTCTTGTGTAGTGACATACCTGAGGCACAAAGGTGTGGTGCACCTCCAGCGCTTGGAGGAAGATGGATCGCCACCTCGTCTTCATCATTCCAAAGGCACGCTCTATGATGGAGCGTGCCCTTGAATGATGGCTGTTGAAGCGCTGGGCTCCCACACCTTGTACAGGCCGCTTGTAGGGAGTGATGAGGGGGAGTGGATGTTGGAGCCATGGGTACCCACCGTCTGCCAAGATGAAGTGCCCTGGAGGAGGGTAGATGCCACGCCTGTACAGTGGGCTGTGCCGGAGTACTCTGGAGTCGTGCACCGACCCCGGCCAGCCCACATATGTGTCAATGAAGCTTTCTTTCCTGGTGTAGAAGCTCCAGCAGCACCACCAGGGACTCCCTGCTCAGCCGGAAGTCTTGGGTGGTGTCATGATTGTTGAAAAAGATTTGCAGAACAGGAACCTGTACATTTATCCTGCAGTACATCGGTCTTGTCTGGGTGGAGACATGAGGGTAAGAACATGAGGATTAAACTATAGATTATGAATTATAGCTGATACAGTTCTAGTAAATGTGAACAGTTCAGACCAATAATGCTTTATTTCTTGATCTATTACACTTTGGCTTCTGATGTTTAATGACAACATTAAAGCAGTGATTTAAGTCTGCTTTAATAAAGTTTAAGTAAGTAAATTTGTTATTTACAGGGATCTTACACATTTAACTAATCAGTTTAAAGTATTCAAGTGTTACAAATGAATACATTATAAGTTACATTTAATCATATTTGTCAATCTACTGGTTAAATGGCTAGCGTTTGCACAGTAACTGGTATATTAATTATTATCAATAGTACGATTAACCTCCCTACTGTGCTCTTCCAGCCTGAAATAGACGAGTCGGTGCCGATTTCACTGCTGCCGGAGCCGCCTCGCCTCTTCCTCCAACAACATAAAAATTAAAAAAAAAAAAATCCAACTCTCGATCTAGATTTTTTCGTTTCTTTCTCTGTTTCTTTCCTCTGTCTTTTCTCTCTCTCGCCTGTCTGCTGTCGTCTGCGCTTTTGTTTTTCCCGGGCGTGGGGGGCAAACGTAATGACGTCCCGCCACAATCAGGAAGTGCTTTGAGGGCCAGACCGTCCCCTTTACCAACGGTTGAGGATCCTCCGGAGGACGCTCAGGAGGATGCTTCCCAACCAGATTTTAGCCATGCAGACTCTATAAGGATTGGTGCCCGTCTGCACCTGCTGGGGCAACTCCTCTGCGGCAAGGTGATCGTTCTGAAACTTACCTTCTGCTAAAAGGTTTGTTTTCACTTCAACATAGACAGAGCTGCTGAGCACAAGGACTTTGTCAAGGTACACTGTGTCTAAGCACAAACCTTCACTGTGGTAGGCCAGGAACATCAGAGCATTACAGGTACACTGACGGTTTCTAGAAAACTGACTGTACATGCTATCGCTCACTGTGAGTCGCTCTCACACTGAAAAAAGTGCAACCACTGTGTCATTGATTTAAATTACATTTTTATACTGGTCTAATGTAAAACATTTTTCACTTTGCCTCAAAGCTAATGATACACCATTTGGAGTACATGTAATCGCTCTGACTGTGAGTTGCTCTCACAGCGCAAATGTGGTAACCTGGACCTGCACCTTCCCCTGTCTGTGGTCGTGTGTGTGAATCCTTATGGCGCTTTCGAAAAAGGTGTGAGAAGAAGCTCTTAATACTCCTGGATGTAGTAGTAAATCCAGCCTCTTGAAGCTCCTCAGCCACGTCCAGCTCTTCTGGTTCACTGACGGTGTTTTCTGATTGTTTTGACAGCACCTCTGAGCTGGCCTTCACCTCCGCACACATCAGCTCCAGAGCTTTCTGTTCTCCAAGATCCTTCTGAACTTCCTCAAGTTCTTTAAATAAGAGCTTGTGTTGCTGTTGGACGGCCCTGTAGTCCTCCTTTAAGAATTTATACTTGTCCAGAAACCTTTTGTGTTGCAAACTCTTGCTGTGGGACACAATTTCTTCACACAGAGCTCTGTTGCTCTTGTCCAGGTCTCCAATTTCACCTGATATACTGTGGATCTTGGCCGTCACAGATTTCTCCTTGTGGATCTTTCTCTGAAGATCCACTAGCTCCTTCTGCAAAGTCTTTTTCTTCTTGATCATATTTGTTTTATGCTCCTCATAAAATTTACAGTACTCATTGAAAGCTACAAATTTTGCACAGTTCTCATTGGAAGTCTGAATTTCCTGAACCAGTCTGTTGTTGTCCTGATTCATGATGTCTATCTCCCCCTGAAGCTTGTCACAGTCGTATTTCCAGCCCTGCTCATCAATCAGCCTTTTGAAGGCCTTGCTGTGTTCTCTGATGAGGTCCTGATGTTTTGCTGTTGCAGCTTTCTGTTCAGCTTGTAGTTTTTTAAATCTGTCCTTCCGTTCTTTCCTGATCTGAAGCTCTTTGTTCACGACCTGGATTTGTTCAGTCAACTTCTCGTTTTCCTTGAACAACTTTGTGATTTCTGTAGAGATCATCTCATTAGTGATCAGGTAGTCTTCCTGCTTCTGCAAGTCTTTATTCAGACTCTGGAGGACTTTCTGCAGGGCGCTATTTTGGCACATATTGGCGTCTCTGGACACCTTCATGGCCTCAGCTATCTTCTGTGAAACTCGATATATCCGAAGGGTTTGATGGACCTGCTGAATCTCCTTCTCCACAGCTGCATTCTTACTGTCGATAAGGTCACTTCCTGTGGCGTTCATCTCTAGAACTTCCCTGATGCTGTTTTCCCATTGTTTTGACAGAACGTCTGTCCTGGCCTTCACCTCCGCACACTTCTTTTCCAGAGCTTTCTCTTTCTCAAGATCCTTCTGGACTTCCTCAAGTTCTTTACATAAAAACTTGTGGTGCTGTTGGATGGCCCTGTTCTCCTTCTTTAAGGATTCATACTTGATGTCCAGAACCCTTTTGTTTTGCAAACTCTTGTGGCAGATCACAATTTCTTGATGCAGAGCTCCATTGCTCTTGTCCAGGTCTTCAGTTTCAGCTCTTAGACTGTTGAACTTGGCCTCCACAGGTCTCTCCTTGTGGATCTTTTTCTGAAGATCCACAAGTGTCTTCTGCAGAGCCTCGTTCTGCTTGCTCAGAGCTTTTTTGTCCTCCTCCAGGGTCTTACAGTTTTCCTTTAAAATTAACAACTGTTCATAGTTCTGCTTGGAAGTATGAATGTCCAGAATGAGTTGGTTGTTGATGTGTATCTGCTCCTGAATCTTGTCACTGTTGTATTTCCAGTCCTCCATCAGCCTTTGGAAGGTCTGGCTGCGTTTTTTGATGATGTCCAAATGTCCAGCCCTTGCAGCTTTCTGATCAGCTTGTAGTTCTTTATATCTCTTCTTCTGTTGTTTCTTCATGTAAAGCTCTCTGTTCATCGCCTCACATTGTTCAGCCAGACTCATATTTTTGTGTAACCAGTTGTTGAGGTCTACAATGAGATCGTGACAGATGATCTTGTAGTCTTTCTCCTTCTCCATGTCTTTTTTCAGACCCTTGAGCTTCTTCTGCAGGGCCCTATTTTTACGCATATTGGCGTCTCTGGACACCTTCATGGTCTCAGCCATCTTCTGATAGTTTTGGACCTTTTTGCTGAGTTCCTCAACCTCTTGTTCAAGGTGGAGACTTTGCTCCTGTACCTGCTCATGATCACAGGGCAAGCCTTGAAGCTGTGTCTTCAGCATGGTCACTTGGCTTTGGATGGCATCAAGCTGTTGATTGATGGCTTGCAGGCTGATGGCTTTGGATTCAGCTGCTGACACAGTCTCCTGAGTGGAGGTGAACTCTTGATTGCTGTTCATTTCTGTATCTTCTTGAAACTGTTGTACAGTTGAAACTCCCGCGTTGACGTTCTCAAATGATTTAAAAACCTTTACAACTCTCTGTTGCATGTTTGTTTCTATGTGACACTGTCTATGTCCAGTTATAAACATAGTTATGACATCATAAAGCCTTTAGGATGTCCTAATGATATCATAGGCTTTAGGAAGTCGTTATGATGTCATGATGTTGCCTACGTGACAATGCCTCCATCCAGAGCAACTGCTAACGACGTTAGCTTTCATCGTCTTTCAATCCAGTCGTTCCCAAAAATGAAATAACCTACACGACCCATTCCATTTTCTGTGGTGCCTGCACGTAATTTTACCACATTCCGCGTTGGTGCCACGTAATGCAGTGTTAACAATCCGTGCCTATGTCACGTATTTCTGTGAGATCAGGTTGCTGTATTTGGTTTACCTACAGACGGCAATGTATTTTTGCCTATAGCTAAACCAGGTTATTCGCACATTTATCACTCAAAGGTTAATATTTTTGTTGCAATTGCGAATGGCAATATTGTTGGTAATATTTTTTCTGTCACAAAATTAAATCATAAATAATTAAAAAGTAGAGTGATTGAATATGATAGGCCTTTTTCTGCACTGCTTGAGCGGGCATTTTCGTACATGTTGTGCTTGCTGGAGGGTGGGAGGGAGTTTGCAGTTGGACTGACTCGCTGCAGGTGTCCGACGGAGAAGATGGTCAAACTCTGTGGACAGTTTCTATCGACCGAAATGCATGTTACTGTATGCGTTGTCTTGGTCTAGCTAAGTTAGCGCCATCGCCAACTAGCTAGCGCTACCTCTAGCGATGAGCTAGCTAGCGCTAGCAGTGGCGCTAGCTGGCGCTAGCACTGGCGCTAGCTGGCGCTAGCACTGGCGCTAGCTGGCGCTAGCTTAGTGCAGTCCGTGTGTCTGTGTGTGTGTGTGTGTGTTATAGAGAGCAGAACGCATTCCGCTTAAGTTACACATTTTATCGACATGCACATTACTGCATGCATTGTCTTGGTCTAGCTAAGCTAGCACCATCGCTAGCTAGCTAACGCCACTGCTAGCGTAGCTTAGTACAGTCAGTGTGATTGAGTGTGTGTCTGTTCACGCTATAAAGAGCAGAGCGTTCTATTAAGTTCTGTTGTGACCTAATCTGGTCACCCCGGATTCCCAGACTCCGTCCCCGATGCACAGAACATTGAATGAAAACCAGTACTGATCAGTTTCAGTTTCGCCTTTATAAAGGGAGAATGCACAGCTCAATACAGACCCCTCGATCTGCTCCTGCAGCTGACCATTTGCATTCTGTCCGTCCCATGTGTTAGGCTCGTTTTATTAATCTTACAACAAGGTGTGGTTACATTTACATAGAAAGGCATAAAAGGTAATGTTTTTCAGTGAAACATGCATATTCAATAATCACAAGGTGGAAGGCGTATACGAAACTAAAAGACATTGAAGTTCTCCCACTCATATTACTGATGTGAGGGTGTGCGTGTGTATTTCACAGATCCTCCTGTTACGGCCTTGAGTATATCTTGTCTCTTTGGCAAGCTTGTGTGGGTCAACTTAGGGGTTTGCAGTTCGAATTTCTAAACTAACCATTAAACATCAGAATGCTTTATGACCTCAGTCAGAGGTCACGATCTATGAGCAACCATACACTTTTACCATATGTGCAGACAAACATATATTTTGACCAAGTTTGACCATACATTTCCACAACTGTTTGAATTGAACCTGTCTGTACAGAATATTATATGTTACAGTTAGAAGAACAGAAATCAGACAGTTCTCAGCAGACAGCAGCTTTAACTTACTCACCAGAGACTGTGAGCTCACAGCTGGAAGAACCAGAACCAGAAGCTGTCCTCACATCACACACATACAGACCAGAGTCTTCAGTCCTGAGTCTGGACAGATGAAGTCTGATTCGTCCTTCTCTGAGGGCGTCTGTGTCACTCTGGACTCTTCCTGAAAAACCTTCATCCACAGACTCTGAGAGCTCAACACCAGCATGGACCTGATACAGGACTGAGGCTTTCTGGTTGGTAAAATGTCCACATTTAACATAAATGTCCTCAGTCTTAGTCTGAGTGTCTGTGGGGAACGTCCACTCCAGTGTGATGTTGTGGTTCTCCTCTGCCTGATAGGAGCTCTGTGTCTCCTTCACTTCAAGTGCTGCTGCTGAGGAGGTGAGGATGAGGAGCAGCAGGATCATCTTCTCTCTGTGAGAGGACACAGAGGTGAAGAGTCATCAGGTTCAGCATGGCTGTATGTTATGGTGAATGTGAGCTATGGACTGGAAACAGTTGTTCTTTGATAAATATTAGAGCTTTGTGCAAAAAGGAGAATTACTTATTTTGACTCCACAGAGCCTGGTGGCTGTTTGACTGTCGTTATGATTATTATCACTGTTCTGCACCATTCCCTCTATCTACATAAGACTACTTGAATCCTTCTATTGAGTATGATGTTTAAAGAAAACTTCCTTCAAGTCATTATTTGGTACAGTGTCTGTACTTTAGTACAGAAATGTAGTAAGATCAGAAACAAAAGACTGAATGTGTCCACATGTGTCTCTTGGTGGGTCCATGTTGTCCCTCCTGTCATGTCTTTGTTCCATCAACATGTGTTTGAGCTGCTAAACTCATTCTGTACAAACACCTTGTTCTCACACTTCTATACAAACAGTCTCACACACTAACACAACAACAACACACTGGCTCTTACCTTGTGTCTCTGCACAGCCGGCCAGTGTTAGGTTGTGTCTGATGTTCTCGTAGAAAAACCCTCAGTGCAGAAAGTTCCTCATTTACATGAAGGGCAGCACTCAACTGATCGAAAATAACTGATCGTTAGGATGAAAACAACATAAGATTTCTGTGCTCAACGTCCCTGATGCATGAACAGAGGTGGGTTATCAGGTCTGAACCTGCAGGTGACAGCGGGCTGTAATAGAGCAGCAGCCTGAAGCAGAGTGAACAAACATTTATGAACAGAAAAAGTCCTCATGTTTCCACAGAGGCTCAGTCAGAGCCACCTCTTATTGGTTTTATGAAATTTCATGCAATAATTATTATTTTTTACACAGCCTGCTAATCTAATGATGATAAGATCAACCTGCTGCCAGTGCAAACGTCCTGATGAGCATTAACAGAGTGTACACACCGTCACAGGACAGGAACAGCTGCTGCTGCTCAGACACACACTGACAGACCAGCTCTGAGTCCAGCTCTGAGTCCACCAGCAGACCCAGGAGGACGGACAGGACTCATCATTGGACTGACAGGAGGAGTTCTGCTGATGGTCTTTGTAGTTTTATTTTGTGTGTTTGGAGAGAATCTGAAGTCTGGTGTCTCAGAACAACAACCCTCCACATACGATGCAGTTAGTGGTGAAACTAAGATACTAATTGAGTGATTAATAAGAAATGATATCAACAGCACATGAAGGGTTAAACACTGAAGTTAGGATTAGCCACTCATATAAGTTTGGGGACACAGTAAATGAGTTCCCAGTCTGAACAGGTTTGTAATGAGTACACTGTTAAAAAAAGCTGTATAAATATATATATATATATATATATATATATATATATATTAATATATATAATATACATATATATAACTTCGATTTTTACGGACAATATATATTAAAAAACACAACTTTACTGTAAAAATACAATATTTTGCTAAAAATAACTGGGAAATACTATGCTGTCACAAAGAGGCCATTGTCGTAAAATTTGCAGTGATATTCAGAGGAAATGACAGATTTCTTTTGCACTTTTTTTTTCACTTTTAAATTTACGGAACAAAACCATTCAAAAACATATCTTCATTTGTGCAAAATGAGATGTTAAAATATGTTATGTGTTTGTAAAAAAATACAAAGTGTTATACTTACAGTATAGTGTAATGGATTTTTTTTCTGGAAACACTGTAACAATCATTTGAATTTGCCACGTTGCATTATGCTTGTGTAAGGCTTTTAATAGTTGCAGTAGTTGTGTCAATGATTGTGTTAATGGGAGGCACTTACAAAGATGCACAAATAGCTGCAAAGTTATTGTTATTCACTAAGCAATCACCTATAAACTAGATGCTTGCTTAGTAAAGTTATCATCTTAAACACAAATGTTTATTTTTTTACTTAAAACATTTGACTATATTATTCATTTATTATATACTTCCAATATATATTGCCATTTATTAATTGTTTAATATTAGGGATGTCCCGATCCGATCACGTGATCGGAAATCGGCCCGATTACGTGATTTCAGACTCGATCGGAATCGGCTGTTACCTCCCGATCAGGACTCGGATATATATTTATTAGGGCTGTCAAAGTTAACGCCTTCTGTGCAGGGTGGCTCTGTGTCCTGTAGTGTATGACTAGGCCTGTCGCGATAAACAATAAATCAATTAACTGCACGATAAATTAAATGGGCTCGATAGTTCTTATTTTTTAACTCATTGTGTAACGTTTACGGGATGTTCTGACCACGGTCAGCTCGCTGTCTGCGTGTCGCCACGCTGCGTCACAGCGCTGCAGGGCTTGGACGTTACAGTAACACAGAGAGCTGTGAAGCTGCTCAACACCGTTTCAACACTTTGCCACAATTCACCACGACACTAAACCTGCTCATGTATAGAACCTGCTCTCAGAGAGAGTCCGCGTTGTACGAGTGAAGTTCTCTGCCTTCTCACTGGCGGCACTCGCTGCAGCGCCACCCAGTCTAGTCCTCTTGCCCAGTCCTCTGGTGCCATCTCTGCTGTCAGTTTCTATGTGTTTCTGTCTACATGGTGGCGTTTATAAAATTCACTGCAGCTGTCTGCGCACAGGTGAGCCCACTCCCAGAGAGTGCGTGTTGTTTGGCTCTGTTGCTCATGACGTGCTAGTTGGTTTGACTTAACTCCATTGACTATGCTCAGATAAGCTATGGTAATAGGCCTACCACTACTCATAATAATAATATCAACATTAATATTAATATCATCAATAATAACAATAATAATAATAGTGTTGATGATTGGGGCCTTTCCAGTGTTAAATGTTCTTTAGAAATTAAAGTTTATTGATCTTATAGAGAATCTTGAAAGTATCGGATCGGGACTCGGTATCGGCAGATACTCAAAATCAAATGACTCGGACTCGGACTCAAAGGCAAAAAAACCTGATCGGGACATCCCTATTTAATATGCTTATTTAAATATACTGAAGCTCTAATCCCAGATCAAATACTGCAACTCAAACTCCACACCAAAAGGGGGCGCTTATACGTTACTACGCGTCAAATGCAGGGAGAAAACGGTTCGGAGCCTGTGGAGGAACAGAGGCAGGTGGAGACGTCACGGAACTTTTTGAATTTGAACCTTAGCGCCACAGCTGCGCGCCAGAGTCTGAGCTCTGGTTTTAAGGACTTAGCCTTTGACTCCTGACAACGTTTGGTACTGGAGCCAACGTTAATGCCGCTGTCTGTGAATTTACGCTGTGTTTGAGAGTAATAGTTACGAAGGAAGCTCTCTCTGTTCCTACAATAAGACTTGCTCGCGGTTAGGAAGCGAAAATTAGAAGAACTGACTGACTGTCTTATGTGAGGCATTTTGTTTTTAGCTTAGTTAGCTGAAATGCTGTACGTGCCCCAGCTGCTACTGAGTCGGCTGGAAATGCTTATAAATGCGCGATACAGTTGTGTGAGTCCGTCAGATGTAACAGCGCACTTGAAACAACATAAGGTGACTTGTTCCATGAGAGGGTGCACACGCATGTTTAAAGTGAAATCCTCATTTACTTCCACATAACAAGGAAACACAGCTTTTGCAGACAGCGGTATAAGCGACATGTACAGAGAATCACGGACACGGTTCTCAAGTGTT
>NW_021144824.1:0-20000 GCF_900634625.1 Parambassis ranga | reverse complement strand
GAATCCATTCCTTAGATTAGAACTAAACTAGGCTCAAATTAAAGTAAGAACTTTCATTTCAGTTTGGTGAGTCATCCAGGAAACATGAGAAAGGACAGGTCTGTCTGAGCAAACTCATTCTACTGGCCTGTAATGTATGGAGCTGAGGTGGGGGAAGGTCCAGGCAGGGTTCAAGTCAGCATGTATTTATTCATCTTATCACCCAGAACTAACTGAGGGAATTAAGATTTAACTGAATCCATTCAAAATGCTTCTTGTAGCTTTAAAACTGTCATAGATAAGCATGCAGGTGTATATTTAACCTTTATAAACCCCAATGACCAACTCTCCGACCGATGTGACACCGAGATGCCCCCACACACTGCTTACGTGATGAAAATGTAACAAGAGCATATTTATAAAGGTAGACACTGTGCCAGTGAGCTCCAATTCAATTCATATTATTATTGATGAAAGAAATGTGGCCCTTTGCTTTTCTAATGGAAGTCTATGTGGCCCTGCAAAAAAAGAATTGCCCACCCCTGGGCTAACGACTATGAGACTGGAGGGGGACTGGTGGACAGCCCTTTGTTCTTGCTGTGAGTCTGTGCAGACTTCCTGGGAATGGATGGAATCACTGCATTGTATGTGGTAGAAAGATGATGTCTGAGACCTCCACCTCTGTTAAGGGAAGGTTCTTCCAGCTTCACATAGATGCTTCCTTGACTCCTCTTTCAAACCACCTTTCCTCTCTGTCTAGGATGTGGACATTGTTGTCCTCAAAGGAGTGTCCTGTTTTTTGTAAATACTTGTTTTCTATAATGATTTTTCTTTAATGTTGTTAAGATTTCAAGCTGCAACTCGACACAAAATAGATGACGGCGGCCACTGAGTAGGTCTCATCACAGATGTAATGGCAGCTGTTCTGTCCCTCTCCTGACGGTTCTCTAGCTTGTCCACACTTTGAGCTCCGAGCATTCATGGAACGTGTGCTTGCAGCTGAGCCTCAGACCTCACCTGGCAACAAGGAATTCTATTTTCTGATTGGTCGATAGGTCGCTAAGTCCAGACAGCTATATGAGCACCAGATCCAGAAAATATGGTCAATCTTTCAGTCAGTCTGGTTCTGACATCACTCCGGCCACATTGCAGAGGTGGAGCTGCTCTGCTCATGATGTCACTGCTGCTGTAAAAACACAGACACAGACATAAGAAGTGCACAAAGTGTTTTGCAGTCATGTAGCATGTGATGCAAAGCTGACAGATGAAAGTCATGTCTGAAGCAGCACAGTGCATTTCCATCTGCTCAACACAACAACACAGGTCAGAGTCACACTGTAACTGATGCTTCACAACAAGTTGTGTAACTTCTGGTGTTTTTCTTTACAATCAGCCCTCAGGTCTCATGATCAGTGAAATATGAAGGAAGTGTCAGAACCGGTCTGACAGCTGGGTGACTCTGCACTCAGACCTGTTCTATCCACTGTTAACCCATTCATGTCAGTTCTGTGTCAGGTGTCCTGTTTTCAAGGTAATGAAATACATGGATGATAATATCCTGAATTTCCCTGAGGGACCTCATCCCTGCTGCACTGTGTAAGGTGTGTGATCCATGCTGCTTCTGCTCAGTGATTGATACTCACAGTGAGGTCTCATTCAGTCAGTAACCATTCTCAATAACACTGTTAGACTGTGGCAGACACACGTTGAATCATGTCTGCCCTCAGGAGCATGAAGGTGTGACAGGAATGCAGGTTACAGAGAGTCCGGCTGCGACAGCTGATTCTTATATTTACTGTATTTGACTTCAGGGTTTGCAGCACATTATGTCGACCAAGTCATGTAAAGAAATCGGTCCAGACAGTGTTTAGCTTGTGTGTTTTCTTGTTGTCTGTCAGAGGCTGGGTCGTGGCTCTGCTTCAGAGAGTTGGCTGCTGACACCTGGCTCCCAGCTGAACCAACAGTCTGTTTAAACCTGTTCAGAGTTTCTAGGAAGTCATGTGACCACAGAGGCTCCTCCTATGATGGAGTATAAACACCCTGAACACTGACTGCTCTCTGCTTCGTCACAGAAACCAACAGCACAGGTAAGACTCACTCACTGTGAAGGAATAATGAGAAAATGCTTCCAACATGTTGAGTGCAGAGTTTTAATGTGGACATTAGCTGGATAGATCAGTAGGAATCAATGGCTTTATGTTATCATGTTCTATTATAAAGGTGACATCATAAGGTCACAGGTAAAGTATAAAAATGTTGATGAAGAGAGAGAAAAGGCTCAAAAGCCTACAAGTGGCTGCTTAGTGCCAAAACCACAGATATGTGTGCAGCACACTGTAGCAGCAGCAGGTGCAGGGCCCACATCAGTGCAGAAGCAGGTCCATGGAGTGCACAGGCCGTCAGAGTGCACACAGCTTTAATGAGCAGCAGAGTAGTAACACAGAGCTGTGCTGATCTGTAGCTCATTGATTGCTGAGCTCCATCTAGTGGACGACAGTAGAAGTGAATCAGGAAATGTCTTTCAGACACTTGTTGGACCGGTTTTAACGTCACTGACGTGTTCAGACTGTGAGGCTGTGAGGAAGTGACGGCGTCCTCAGATCAGATTGTGTCAGACAGCAGGACTGAGGAGGACCAGGAGCAGCTTCTTCTCCACACAGGAAGCTGGAAAGTGTCTGTAAGTCCATCTGAACTGATCCAGCAGGTGAGAGTCCTTCCAGAGAAATCTCTCCATGTCTGATCACACTGTGCTGCATCACTGACTGATGATACAGTACAGATGTTTCTGCTGCTGATTGGCTGCTTTCTCTTTGCTCTTTGATGACTTTTATAGCAGATGAACAGCTGTTTCAGAACAAGTTGTGTTACTGTAGTGTTTTTCTGTTCGAGTCACAGCAGACTGTAGAACTCTCAGGTCACATGATCAGTGAGGAATGCAGGGAGTGTCAGAACCGGTCTGACAGCTGGATGACACTGCATTCATATCTGTTCTATCTACTGTTAACCCATTCATGCCCAGTGGAGTTTGTATGATTTTGCAGCATTTAAACATCTGCTCTGAGACAAAGACAAAAGTTGAAGTTTTCACATCAGTCAAGTTTGTGTTTCAGTGCGTTTGTGTTCACTGCACTCAAAAAACTGAAATGTTGACTTTAATTAAATTCCGGTATACACTCTAACATTCCCCAGCTTTAATTTGCTCTGAAACTCAGACGACGACTTGTTTAAACCTTTAAATGGAAAAAATGTTGGTTTATACTGAGTTTATCAGACGACTTACTGACACCCTGCACACTACACCTACACCTACACACTGCACTGTGTAAGGTTTACAGACTCACCAAAATAAAAGCCTGAGAACCAAACCTGGTCTGAGGCTCTGATGCTAAGCTAACAGCATGATTAGCCTGTTAGCATCTACATGAAGGATCAATAACAACATGCTGACTGTGTGTTTCTGTGTCATGTTGCTGTGTTTGTGTGAAGGTGTGAGCTCTGCTATGAGTCAGTGTGAGGACAGAGAGGAGGGAGTCCCTCCCTCTAAAAGCCCTCTGTGTGGGGACCATGAGAGCCGGACCAAAGCTCAGAGGTAAGAGGACCGTCTCTGACTGTCCATGACTCTTCTCCATGTCAGAGCTCACACTCACATTATTCACACATCTGTGTGTTCAAGAACAAAGCAGCAGCACACTGCACACTCTGCTGGACCTGGACCTGGGCCTGGACCTGGACCTGGACCTGGACCCAGACCTGCCAGCTGTGTGTCCATGAAGAGTGATTGGTCAAAGGGTCAGGGCATTAATTTCAAAGATGTTGATCCATCTGAGGGTCAAAGGTCAGAGTTAATGTCACAGCTGCAGTTTGTTTCCATCATTATTAAACATTTAAAGTGTAACATGATGTTCAGCATCATTTTTCCAGAAGAAGCTCAGAGTCAGTGTTTGTGATTCTATCAGGATCCAGGATGTGAGAGCAGACTCTGCTGGACCTGGACCCAGCTGTGTGTCCATGAAGAGTGATTGGTCGATGGATTGGCCCATTGATTTCAAAGCTGATCAGCCATCTGATGATCAAAGGTAAGAATCACTCTGGAAGTGTCTCCATGCTGTGATGAGCTCTGCTGGACTCTTGGGGTTGTATGTGTCTGTTTGCTCTGCAGGTGGTTGATGGTTTGGAGCATCTGTAGCACAGAGTAATGCATATTTACAGTGCTGCTTCAAAGTGTATGAATCATTTAAAATCTTCTATATGTCTGCATAAACATGACTTAAACATCTGCCTCTTAAGAAAGCGTCACACTTTTAACCCGTTAATAGCGCTAGCGACCTTATGGGTTTTTCAATGCAAATTAGCATTGTGCTAATCGCTAGCGGTTTATGCATTTTTCTGTTGTCTAGCTCAGCTATGTTTTGTCGACCTGCAGAATTCAGCATTGATCGTGTTTCGGGTCATATTTATGCAGAAATATAGAAAGTTTGACCAACTTCCCAAAACGACTGTAGCTGTCAGCCTATATGTAGCTAGGAGCTAGTCTCCTCCTCCTCAGATTCCCAGGGTCCTGGTTTGGATTTTTGCACGTACCTCACACTGCTGATTATTCTGACTTGAACACAGCCTGTGCAGAACTTTAAGGTGGCTTCTGTTCTTCGGTGTTTTTGGTTGAATTTGGTCAAATTGTGATCAAATAAATTGTGTGATAACAGTCTTTCAGTCTCTTGTAGTGGCCATCATGGACACTGATCCAGCTCTGTGTCCATGAAAAGTGAACATTTCAAAAATGTTGATACCACTTTAAGTCCTGTTTCTGTAACTTAGCAGAGTTCTTCAATGATCATGTGGGTCTGCTTGGCTCTGTAAAAGACCCATAAGCAGGTCTGTGTTTGTAGATGTATAATAGAAAGTATCAGTATGTATTTATGTTGTCATGTTATCATCTCATGGTGGTTTCTGAAGGCTTTAAGTAAAGGAAATAACAAAGGTCTGCAGTGTGATGATATAGACTCTATATCATCACACTGCATCATTGTCTGACTGTGATTCATCCTGCTGCACGTCGTTAATGTTAAAGAAAGAGAAACATGGTGAGTGGAAGATTTAACTGAACTCTTACAGCTGTGCTGGCAGCCATTAAAGCAGAATATGTGAAGAAGAACAAATTACAAACCTGCTGGATGCAGCTGAACAGTGTGGAGTCAGGATAGTTTTCATTTTTAATACACACATTTTGTGTATTAATGAATTTTCTTCACCAGTCCATTGACTGTTGCACTTTGTATTTATTTCAGTCTGAGGTTTCAGTTTCTTTCATCTGAAATAAAGGCCTTCAATGTATTTGCCTGGGACTACTTTTATTCATGGTAACAGAGCTAGCTGTGCCCCAGGTAAACATTTCCTGCATTGAAAACTGACAATAGATATTACTGAAACATATGAACATGTGGACATAGGGGAAGCTAATAAGACACAAGCTAGACATCAGCTCAGACCTTTGACTTGGAGCAAATGTGAACAGCTGGACCTCAGGGACTTTAATTGAACCCCCTGGTCTAAATCAATGTGAACATATGATGACAGTGGAAGTGGAATGGAACTCTTAAAGCTGTGCTTCAGTCATTAAAGCAGCAGCAACAGGTTCAACATGAGCTGGATGTGTGGAGTTGGGATAGTTTTCAGTTTTAATACAACAATGCTTGTTTGTCACCAGTCTATTGACTGTTGTGTATCTGTTTAAAGTGAAAACACATCAAAACACTTAGTGAAGTGATTGTGTTGTTAAATGCTGATGTTTCTGTCACAGACTGCAGCAACCCAGTGTTCAGACTCCTGCTCAGGACGCCATATTTATGGTGAGTACAAAGAGCTTCTAACTACAACACAACAGTCCTGGTGCTCTACAGAGACCCAGAGCCTGACCCCTGAGCAAGCATTCACAGAGACAGAACTGTGGTAGTAATACTTATAACTACAGCAGCTGTGCATACACAACACTTCATATCTAATGTTGTAGATTCAAGTAATACATGTATGAACATAAGCTGTAATATTATGAAACACTAAACTGTTATTCTGCTCCTCAAAGTCTGAGAGTTTATACTCTGTTGTTCTGTTCCAGCTGCTGGAGGAGAACATTGTCAGGTTTGTGAAGGATGAGCTGAAGAAGATCCAGAAGCTCCTGAGTCCAGAGTACCCAGAATGCTCAGAGAGTCAGAGGGAGGATGAGGAGGATGAAGAGCAGAGGAGCAGCAGAGAGTCATTAGTGCAGATCACAGTGCACTTCCTGAGGAGGATGAAGCAGGAGGAGCTGGCTGAGCGTCTGCAGAGCAGTAAGAGGATTTGAAGAGCTTTAACATGATGGAAAGAGGAAATGAAGTTTACATCTACACACTCTGCTGTTAATATGATGCAGACATCTGTGAATTCTTCTGACTGAAAACACAAACTGTTTGTCTACAACTGATGAACAGATTTCATGGAGACAGAAAATATTTATTTGACACATTTATTGTAGCGTTCACTTATTAATGACATTTATTGTTTGTTCAGGAACTCCTGCTGCAGAGTGTGGACGTAAACTCAAGTCTAACCTGAGGAAGAAGTTCCAGTGTGTGTTTGAGGGGATCGCTAAAGCAGGAGAGCCGACCCTTCTGAACCAGATCTACACAGAGCTCTACATCACAGAGGGAGGGACTGCAGAGGTCAATGAGGAACATGAGGTCAGACAGATTGAAGCAGCATCCAGGAAAGCACACAGACCAGAAACAAGCATCAGACCAGAAGGCATCTTTAAAGGCTCACCTGGAAGACAGGAACCAATCAGAACAGTGATGACAAAGGGAGTGGCTGGCATCGGGAAAACAGTCCTAACACAGAAGTTCACTCTGGACTGGGCTGAAGACAAAGCCAACCAGGACATCCAGTTCACATTTCCATTCACTTTCAGAGAGCTGAATGTGCTGAGAGAGAGAAAGTTCAGCTTGGTGGAACTTGTTCATCACTTCTTCACTGAAACCAAAGAGGCAGGAATCTGCAGCTTTCAGCACCTCCAGGTGGTCTTCATCTTTGATGGTCTGGATGAGTGTCGACTTCCTCTGGACTTCCAGAACACTGAGACCCTGACTGATGTCACAGAGTCCACCTCAGTGGATGTGCTGCTGACAAACCTCATCAGGGGGAAGCTGCTTCCCTCTGCTCGCCTTTGGATAACCACACGACCTGCAGCAGCCAATCAGATCCCTCCTGACTGTGTGGACGTGGTGACAGAGGTCAGAGGGTTCACTGACCCACAGAAGGAGGAGTACTTCAGGAAGAGGTTCAGAGAGGAGGAGCAGGCCAGCAGGATCATCTCCCACATCAAGACATCACGAAGCCTCCACATCATGTGCCACATCCCGGTCTTCTGCTGGATCACTGCTACAGTTCTGGAGGACATGTTGGAAACCAGAGAGGGAGGACAGCTGCCCAAGACCCTGACTGAGATGTACATCCACTTCCTGGTGGTTCAGACCAAAGTGAAGATGATCAAGTATGATGGAAGAGCCGAGACAGATCCACAGTGGAGTCCAGAGAGCAAGGAGATGATCCAGTCTCTGGGAAAACTGGCTTTTGATCAGCTGCAGAAAGGAAACCTGATCTTCTATGAGTCAGACCTGACAGAGTGTGGCATTGATATCAGAGCAGCCTCAGTGTGCTCAGGAGTGTTCACACAGATCTTTAAAGAGGAGAGAGGCCTGTACCAGGACAAGGTGTTCTGCTTCATCCATCTGAGTGTTCAGGAGTTTCTGGCTGCTCTTCATGTCCATCTGACCTTCATCAGCTCTGCTGTCAACCTGCTGGAACAACAAAGAACACCTGTGAGATCTAAAGTCTTTAGAGACAAACCTAAATTAAAACATCTCCACCAAAGTGCTGTGGACAAGTCCTTACAGAGTCCAAATGGGCACCTGGACTTGTTCCTCCGCTTCCTCCTGGGTCTTTCACTGGAGACCAATCAGACTCTTCTACGGGGCCTGCTGACACAGACAGGAAGTAGCTCACAGACCAATCAGGAAACAGTCCAGTACATCAAGGAGAAGATCAGTGAGAATGTGTCTGCAGAGAGAAGTATCAATCTGTTCCACTGTCTGAATGAACTGAATGATCGTTCTCTAGTGGAGAAGATCCAACAGGCCCTGAGATCAGGACGTCTCTCCGCAGATGAACTGTCTCCTGCTCAGTGGTCAGCTCTGGTCTTCATCTTACTGTCATCAGAAGGTCTGGAGGTGTTTGACCTGAAGAAATACTCTGCTTCAGAGGAGGCTCTTCTGAGGCTGCTGCCAGTGGTCAAAGCCTCCAACAAAGTTCTGTAGGTGGATTTATGAACCATTTCAATCATGGTTGATTTTTATATGAACAACAAAACATTGACTTTGTGTTCAATCTTTTTTTTCTCAGGCTGAGCAGCTGTAACCTCTCAGAGAGAAGCTGTGAAGCTCTGTCCTCAGTCCTCAGCTCCCAGTCCTCTAGTCTGAGAGAGCTGGATCTGGATAACAATGACCTGCAGGATTCAGGAGTGAAGCAGCTGTCTCACGGATTAGGGGGTCCAGACTGCAGACTGGAGACTCTCAGGTCAGGATCCAGCTTTTTGATCATCAGTTAAATGCTGCTTCATGTTCATGTTGAAGATCTGTTGGATTTCCCTTCTTTCTTCTTGAGTTCATGACATGTTTTGTACCTCCAGTCTGTCAGGTTGTCTGATCACACAGGAGGGCTGTGCTTCTCTGGCCTCGGCTCTGACCTCCAACCCCTCCTATCTGAGAGAGCTGGACCTGAGCTACAATCATCCAGGAGACTCAGGAGTGAAGCTGCTGTCTGCTTTACTCAACAGTCCAGATTGTAGTCTGGACACTCTCAGGTACACAGAGACCACAGAGCATGAGTCCTCCTCAGTCTGTCAGTTTAGCTCATATATCCACAGCTGTTGATGGATGGACTGAAACTGCAGAGAAGAAATAATCACTGATCCCTGATGTTCATCTTCCTCCATCATTAAGTGTCCATCATGTTAACTTCACTTTTCTTTATACACGTTCTTCATATCAAAATACCTACAGACTGATTTTCAGTCACACTTAGTGCAGATCAAATACAAAATGATGCCCTACTTATTAATGTCCTCAGCTGTAAGAACCACTGAATTATTTCCACAAACAAATGTTCCTGAAACAATCCATATGTGAAGCTTCAGAGGAGACAACAACACAATGGTAGAAGGAGGAGTTCCTTCAGTCAGAGACAGAGAGCAGGGAGACACTACAATATTATCACTGTAAAAACTACACACAGACATGAGTGAATGTATTTATTTGAAGTGTGTCAGAAACTCTTCCATCCATGACACATGTGAACCAGGCTTGTGTTTGCATATAGAGTGAAAGGAACAAACAGTCAGAGACAGTGTGGCTTGTTTGCTGCTTTGGATAAATGCACAATGCTGAGATCAAACCTACACTGTTGCTGCAAGAAGAGGATTTTACAGTAAAGCACTGACAGAGAGCAATATTTCACAGAATGGAGGACATGAATAAACACAGAGCAGATCAGGAGAGACTCTTCTGGAGTCGACACAGTTGAGTTTCAGTCTGTTTGTGTGTCTCTGACAAACTGAGGAACTCTGCTTCATGTTGATCAGCAGTTTGGACTCATGTTGGTTAGAAAATCATTCTGACTGTGTTTCTTCCTGCAGGGTGGAGCATGGTGGAGAGCAATGGTTAAAACCTGGGCTGAGGAAGTGTAAGTTTGACTCAGTCTTTCCTCATGTTATTGTGCATGAGTCAGTGTTCTATCAGTCCATCAGAGCTGTTGTAGCGCAGCCTCGGCGGTTGGATTTCTTTGGTGTTTACTGGAGTTTATTACTCCCCAGCAGGAGTTTTAGGTTCCAGCTTTGTCATTTTCCTTTTTTCTCTTGTTAGGGAGCTTTAGTGTGTTGTAGTGTCTTTTGTTTGGGGCACTGCTCAGCTCTGAGTTCATGAACTGCAGCCTAACACTGAAACCAGCCTGTGTAGCTGCCGATCTGAGAGTGGGGACGAGTGGGGAGGTGCAGACATGCTGTGTGTGGGTTTCCCCTCAGCCTGGGACATAACAGAGACAACCAAAGCAGACAAACGACAAAATCCAATGAGAGACCACAAAGGGTTGAAAAGGTCCAAACACAGGAATAAACAGCTCCACAGTCAAAAAGCAGGCAGGACTCAGACACAAAGAATCTCATCCAAAGGGTCAGACTGGACTGATGGACTGAAGAGTGAAGACACTGAGACACTGAGCTGTGAGCAGCATTATTAGGGTTAGGGTTAGGGCGATAAACGCCACTGTTTAAGAAAACGAGTTACCACCAAAATAAGTTTCACACGGGGTCTCTATTTAAAGTTTTTAATCAATTAGTAACAAAACACGTTATCCGCCATGTTTCCCTGCACCGCTTCTTCCCTTTTTTCCCAATCTGCTACAAACTCCCTGATTTTTAGCACAATGCAGCATTTCCATTCAACCAATCACAGGCCAGCTTTCCAACTGTCATGGCGAAGCCCTGTCAGTAGATAGAAAGTATGTCCAGTCATCTTTTAAATGAGTGTTTTAGCTGTGTGAAATGAATAACTTTGACAGTATCGATGAGGCAGTCCTTGTTTCTTCCATGGGAAAAAAGCGGAAGCCTTCCATACAGAATCCCGAAACTCAGCTGGAGGGAAAATACCGGCCATTTCCTGTTCGCATACTAAAGAGAAAAACTTTTGTCATGCGGATCAACTGACAGCCGGCGAAATAATATTATTAGAAATACATATATAAATACATAAAATTAGTTTTTTGATGAAATGGATTTATAGCTTTTTGGGTGGAAAAAAGATTTGATTGTTTAATAAATGTTTAAAATCAAAATATAGATTAGATTTTTTGATGTTATTACAAACTCATGATGATATATTACAGTTTGAAACATAAAGTAGAAGTTTTCATATAAACCCTTTTTTTTGGAAAGAAAACACTTTTTTCTGGATTTATAGTGTTTTGGAAGCAATCTCTTCATTTGTTAGGCGGGACAGCCGAAACCAGTTAAACAAGCTTTTACTGACAGCTCTGAACAGACCACATTAACTTATCATTCATTTTAGTGCAGCCGCCACAACTTCCATTTCACTAAACCATTTTTTTAATCTTCATTTATTATATTTCCTTTTATTTTGCTTTTTTGCTTTGGTTTCTTTCTGTAACACTGGACTTATTTTCTATGAAGGTTTGAACTCTGACAGTGTTTGAACAGGAGAGAAAGGAGTATAAAGTGTGTAGTGAGGGGGTCACAGCCTTAAAGCATCTAGAATAACTGTAAAAAATAAAGCCGATCACTTCACGGATTTCACCTTTTGCGGGTTATTTTCGGAACGTAACCCCCACGATTAACGAGGGACCTCTGATGAGAAGGAAGAGACTGGGCTCTCAGCTGCAGTAAAGGGGGCAGGTCTGGCTCCAAAACAGGTTTCAATGTGCAAGATGTCTTGCCCTCACTTTCTTCTTCCATTTCCACTTGTCCTGAAACTTCGGCCTTCGCTGTCAACCTTCCTTTTCTTACTCACACTTGCCATTTTAGAAATGGGCAATAAAAAAAACACAGATCACTGGCAAAACAGGGTGGTGAGAGTTTGACCATGTTTGCTGCCATCTTGTGGTGAAATGTTAAATATATATAATAATAATAATTTTTAAACGCGTGATTTCATCCTGTGGACAACAGTACTGGTGGCATATTATGACATTATTGATTTTAGGACAGAGGCTTCGGCCCAGTGAACATATGAACTGGACTTTTGGTCTGTTCTACAGGAAGAACCCTAAATGATAATGCACCAACAATCCCAACCAAAGAAAGGAACATAAGGACAGAGGAATCAAACAGGAAAGAAAATAGAAATAACTATTGTATATATAACCTAGAAAATTTCACAAGAAATTTTGAGTGGGCCAATGCGCGCTCGCCCACACTCTGCTGCCGGTCCGCCCCATTATATACCACCAAACCTCATTCCTGATCACCGGCATATGTGAAAGCTTAAGTGGCTTGCCTGTCAAAACAAAAAGTGGCACAGACATGGGGACTCAATATGTCAGAGGTCTAATGTTTATCTACATTTTACATTTTAAATGAAGGTTCTGTGTGAAAGCATGCCCAAACACCATGGCTTCAAACTTTTGACAGTGATTTGATGCCTGTGGGGAGGGTTGATCGCAGTTTTTCTGGATTTTTTCAAACACCGTTTATCCAATCGCTACCAAACCTCAGAGGGTAGTAGTCCTGACCGAGCCAGTCGATTTGATGTATAATTTGTAGGGGTGGCTAGCGCTAGTTAGCTGTGTAATGAATTAGAGGCTTTTATTTTGAAAATCATTGTGTGTCTGTGTAAGTGTGTGTGTGTGTGTGTGTGTGGGGGGGGGGGGGGACACTCCCTAATGCATGTTAAAACATGTTTAAGTGTTTTATTTTGAAAATCTACACGTCAGCCATATCCTGTTATTGTGCAAGGTCTTTTATTTTGAAAATCCCTGTTTGTGTGTCTGTGTGTTGGCAGGTGTGTGTAGTGTGTGTCTGCATATTTCTTGGTGGCTTGTATGTAGTTTGCCAGGCCTAGTAAGGTCTGTAATGATGTGGAGGCTTTTATTTTGAAAGTGCGTGTGTGTGTGTGTGTGTGTGTGTGTGTGTGTGTGTGTGTGTGTGTGTGTGTGCGCGCGCGCGCGCGTGTGTGTGTGTGTGCGTGTGTGTGTGTGTGTGTGCGTGTGTGTGTGTGCGTGTGTGTGTGTGTGTGTGTGTGTGTGTGTGTGTGTGTGTGTGCGCGTGTGTGTGTGTGCGTGTGTGTGTGGTGTGTGTTCCTGTATGGTTGTGTGTGTGTTCCTGTATGGTTGTGTGTGTGTTCCTGTATGGTTGTGTGTGTGTTCCTGTATGGTTGTGTGTGTGTGTGTGTGTGTTCCTGTTGGTTGTGTGTGTGTGTGTGTGTTCCTGTATGGTTGTGTGTGTGTGTGTGTGTGTTCCTGTATGGTTGTGTGTGTGTGTGTGTGTTCCTGTTGTGTGTTGTGTGGTGTGTGTGTGTGTGTGTGTTCCTGTATGGTTGTGTGTGTGTGTGATGATAAGCTTTGTATGAATGAACAACACATCAGTCAGTAAAGACAGAATGAAGCCATCAGATGTGTCAGATGATAAACTGCAGCTGTGTCTTTTTCTCTCCATCAGATTTCTGTCAACTTGAAGTCGACACAAACTCAGTGCACACAAAGCTCAAACTGTCTGACAACAACAGGAAGGTGACACATGTGTGGTGGGAGGAGGAGAAGCAGCCATATCCTGATCATCCAGACAGATTTGACTGGTACCATCAGCTGCTGTGTAGAAATGTTCTGACTGGTCGCTGTTACTGGGAGGTCGAGAGGAGAGGAAGGGTTTATATATCAGTGAGTTACAGAAGAATCAGGAGGAAAGGAAACAGTTATGACTGCTGGTTTGGAAGAAACAATCAGTCCTGGAGTCTGTTCTGCTCTGATGATGGTTACTATGTCTGGCACAATAACAGAGAAACATCCATCTCCTCCTCCTCTGTCTCTGACAGAGCAGCAGTGTATGTGGACTGTCCTGCTGGCACTCTGTCCTTCTACAGAGTCTCCTCTGACACACTGATCCACCTCCACACCTTCAGCACCACATTCACTCAGCCTCTACATGCTGGGTTCTGGTTGTTGGATCGTGGTTCCTCAGTGAGTCTGTGCTGTGTGTAGAAGCAGAGTGTGTGGAAGTGACAGCAGCTTCAACTTTGTGCTTTAAATGTTGATGATGTTTCACTTTCATTTGAATCACTGACTGTGATTTCAGGTCAGAACATGTTTTTGTCTTAGAAGCAGTGAAATGAAGAATGTGAAGCTGAATTTATGATCATGAACTTTGACATGTCCTCACAAATGAAACCCTTACATTAAGAAATGCATGATTCCATGTTGTTATGGCTCTGATATTAAAATGTAGTATTATAATAGGAGTTAATGGACCTAAGTGGAAAACACCATTTAAAACTGCTGCAATACAAACACTAATAACTCCAACTCAATATTTTGGCTAAACTTTGACATGACAGATATAAAATAATGCCTGAGCCTCCCAACTTGTAAAATAACTTGTTTTGTGCATTTTACATTAAATATTTGCATCATGCAATCTAACTGGCATTTAAAGCGTTAAACTCCTCCAATGATGTTTGGTAGTTCTGAGCAGTCCTGAAGCTGTTTCACATATTTATGCAGAAAAATATGAATCTGTTCAGTTTTTATAGCAGTTTTTAGAAGCGGACATTTTTGTCCCTGATGACACAAAGGGTAGTAAATGTGTTTCCCAGTGTTCTGGTGATGGATCAGAAACATTTACATTTGAATTCTAAAATTTGTGTTGAACTGCCCGATTGCTCTTTTTTTCCTCAACCTGTGACGTCGGTGGAACTGCGATCACTCACCTGCTCCTGCCCGGGACGTTAAAAAGAAGCAAAGACACAAAGAAAATATAATACTTATGAGTGAATGACACATCTTTGAAAAAATATTTTATATATTTGAAAAAGTAAAAAAACCTGCACTGAGGGGTGAAGTGGACATCAGCTGAAACTGCTTTAGTATTTTTCCCCTTTCTTGTATTTATGATAAAATCAGGAATTTACTGTTGACGTATTGACAGGTTTATTTAAGGAGACGTCGTGACGTGCCGGCCGCTGCTCATTTGCATAAAACAGTTGGAGGCAGATATGAAGGATTTTACTGCTGCGTAAATATTGAAACTGGTTTTTGAACGCTGATCCAAAAAGTTCTGATCCCCACAGTGTGTGTGTGTGAACACTGTACACTGAAAACACATCATGTTAATCAAAGGGAAACAAACACAGATATTAAAAGTGTGAAAGATTCAGATTAAAATGATTGATCCCCATAGAGAATATATCTCTAACAGATTCACACACATCACAGTGTAAACATGCAGCTTCACACACACTGAAGCTTCATCTCTGTTGTGTCTCTGTGCTTGAAGGAGTCACACAGACACACTGTGCTGTGTCACTGTGTCCTCATATTGTTCCTCTGTTGTGTTACTGTCGATACAAACTGCTTCACACATGTTAACAAAAAGAATAAAAACCAACATGAACTGATGTGAGTGTGAGACATGAAAACACATCAGTCTGTCCAATGGCGCCACCTGCTGACAGAAACCTGTGATCAGCTGCTGTCTGTCTGTCCCCTTGACGTCCCCCAGCAGAGACAGGAGGACAGACAGGACTGCACAGCAGGAGTCCTTTGATATGATCATCATGTTTCCTGTAAAGCACAGAGAGGACTCCACATTAGACTCACAGGAGCAGCAACAGGAGCAGACATTCTTCTTCTGTTACTTACATGTTACTCTGATGGTCCATGTTTGATTTGAACTGAAGAAGACGTCTCAGAAGACGAGACCCTCTGGAACACGTCGTCATGACAACGTCCAAAGTTCAGCTGCAGCTCTCCTCATGTGTCTCTGTGGACTCTTCTCTGCAACATCTCTCAGAGACAAATTCATATGTTGTAGCACATTAGATAGCAGCTGAAAAACAGCTGATCATCAGAACTCCATGTGACAGGAAGCATCAGATCAGGTTGTAACAGGTAAAAGAGTGTGAACACAGGAACATGTTGGTTCTTGGTGTGCAGCACTGACAGCTGTCTGTGATTAGACTGCAGTGATCATGGTGTCCAGCACAGAAACAGAAAGTCTCCTCACTGCAGTCTCACAGTCCTTAGTGAGTGGTTACTCTTTAGCCACAGCGCTGCCTGTTTTGCACAAAACACACCCACCGTGGCTGTTTCCTTCTTTCTTGCAGAAGGAAAACACACAAACTCATTCTGTACAAACACCTTGCTTCCACACTTCTATACAAACCTACCTGTTTGATGTTTACAGTTGTTCAAACAGCATTCATTGTGTCATTAATAGGAGCAATAATTACCAACAGCTGCTGCATATTTGTGTCTGAATCATATCAACATCAGTCAGCTGTTACAGTGTGAGTGAACCTGTGGATACTCTGTGCTGATGTCCAAACACATAAGAGGTGGGGTCATCATCAGAGGTGGGACCGAGTCAGGAGAGCTGAGTCCAAAGTTCCTAACTTTTAATTCTGAGTCTTTGAATGCATGTGTGACAGAGCAAAGGTCTGTCAGTCATTGTACAGGATGAGGTGTAACATGAACACTCACTGTGACATCTGTACAGGAACTAAGCTGAAAACTCTCAGTCACTTTCAGACATTAAATGCATTTAAACACAGTTTGCTCCTCATGTTGTTGGAAAAATACTCAAACAGTTTGAGCTGATGTCCACACTCAGTGTAAATGTAACTTTTTTACTTGTGTTGTTTCTGAAATGTGTGGAATGATAGTGGGTGTAGCCTGTATCTAGCTGCAGACTGTGACTGTGTGTCTTCATATATCACCATGAATGCTTCATTAAATAACACTCAGCTCATGCTGAACTAACCATGTGATCATGTCTGCTGGAAGTAAAAGCTTTGATATAGTCAGTGTTTCTACAACTGCACTTTCTGGACAGGAAGTGCAGACCAGGGTTGATCCAACCAGCTGGAAGAAGATGAGCTGAAGCAGTGACAGAAAAGTTTGATGCAGCAGCTGTTGGTTTGTTTTGTGCTTTGGTGGAAACGCACTGAACACGTTTCAACACAACCCAAACCACAGAGGAGGGTGCGAAGTGTCATATAAAACCACACTGTAAAACCACACTGTCCCTCCCTGTATGTATATGTCTGTATGTGTGTGGTTAAGCTGAGAAATAGAAGAGCTGGTAAAACCACAGAGGAGGAAAGAGCGAGGTTTCATGTGATGGTCCAACCTCTCTCACTGTCCCTCCTTGTATGTAAATGAGCATGGTCCTGAGCAGCTCGGTGTAAATCAGTACAGGAAGTGATCAAGTTCTAAATTAAAGTCACATTCATGAACTTCTCGGTTTATTTGTCGCCTCAAATGTTTTCAGAAACTCGTTTAACTGAATTATTTCAACGATATCAGAGAAAGTTTTTCACCGAGCCGCCATGTTTGTTCTTTTTGAAACCCCGCCCACAGTGAGACCAGCCAATCAGAGGAGACCTCTGTTTATTTAGACTGCACGAGGACTTTCAATCGCCCAAAAACTTTAAGGAGTGAGACGAGGACATTTCCCCCTGTGAACCATTCAGTCAGGTTTGCTGTGAGTCGTGCAGCTAAAAAGGATTTCAGGACCCCAGCCTGAAGGTCAGACTCGGTGTGTTACTGTGGGTTAAGGTGATTCTCGTGAAGTGTCAGCAGTGAGTGAAGGTGTTGGTCAGCAGCTCCATCAGTCTGTAACAGCTAGGGGTGGGCGAATCGATCTAAATATCCATAGTATCGATACCAACGTTAGGATCAGTAATTACTCGATACTAGCGTGATGAGATCGATATTTCTCTGGAAGTTTCTCTTCATACCTTCAGCAGCTTTACTCGTATTTACTCGCGGTGCAGACAGCGCTGCTCCATCACTCTGCTCAGTGCGCAGGCGCTGAGTTATTTCACAGCGACAGACGAGGAAGAAGAAAAAGCGACAGGAAAGCGACCTGCGGCTGTGGAAACACAACTCATTTACACAAACATAAAGCAGCAGAGCCCAAAGACCTCGAGCTGCAGACCAGAGGGAGGAGGAAGAGGCAGATCTCCGAACATGAACCACAGACAGAGGTGACTGACAGATGCTTAACACTCATGAATATCCAGGTAGATGAGTTAAAGAAGTGAAAGTTCAGACTGAGTAATCACTCAGAATGACTGAACAGTCATCACATCACCAGCTGAAATAAATCTCGTTTTTCTCAAATTCCAAAATGTAATTATATAAGTTTATATAATGATATGTATTTCAGTGTGGTTAGTATAATTATTACCTGTAGAAGGATCTTTATTCTTCATATTTAGGCTACATGTGTTAGACTTTTATCAAATTACCTTCATTATGATATTTAACCTACATGATTCATAAACAGCCATGGCTGTCACAAGGAGCATCGCTGACATGATGGTGAAGTTATCATTTCATACACAGTTTTACAGTTTTGCACTTTTGTTTCAGCTTGATTTACTTAACAAATGTTTATTGTGTATTATCATTCTGCTAATCATGATCAACTAATTAAAAGGCAAAAGAATAATCATTGTATGATCAGGATTGTTTTTTTATTCCTTTGATCATCATCATTTAGCAGCCTCTCTTCACTTAAAGCCCACAGCACCATCACACACTGGACTGGGCAGCTTTATACTGTAAAATGTAATTTAACTACACTCAGACTGAATGTGTCCTTCAGCGCCACCTGCTGACAGAGGTTGTGTGTGCAGCAGTGCAGACTGTAAAAGCTGACACAGAGTGTGACTGTGAGTTTCAGTCAGACTGTAGATTGATGTTGTTGTAGCCGTACTGACTGAACCTGATGACTCTTCACCTCTGTGTCCTCTCACAGAGAGAAGATGATCCTGCTGCTCCTCATCCTCACCTCCTCAGCAGCAGCACTTGAAGTGAAGGAGACACAGAGCTCCTATCAGGCAGAGGAGAACCACAACATCACACTGGAGTGGACGTTCCCCACAGACACTCAGACTAAGACTGAGGACATTTATGTCAAATGTGGACATTTTACCGAACAGAAAGAATCAGTCCTGTATCAGGTCCATGCTGGTGTTGAGCTCTCAGAGTCTGTGGATGAAGGTTTTTCAGGAAGAGTCCAGAGTGACACAGACGCCCTCAGAGAAGGACGAATCAGACTTCATCTGTCCAGACTCAGGACTGAAGACTCTGGTCTGTATGTGTGTGATGTGAGGACAGCTTCTGGTCCTGGTTCTTCCAGCTGTGAGCTCACAGTCTCTGGTGAGTAAGTTAAAGCTGCTGTCTGCTGAGAACTGTCTGATTTCTGTTCTTCTAACTGTAACATATAATATTCTGTACAGACAGACAGCATCAGGTTCAATTCAAACAGTCCACATGTTCATTTAAACATCAACAAGTCTCAACTCACATTTTTGTCCTTTACAGCAGCTGCTGCTCAGACACACACTGACAGACCAGCTCTGAGTCCACCAGCAGACACAGGAGGACGATGGACAGGACTCATCATTGGACTGACAGCAGCAGCACTTGTCTTTGTTTCTCTAACAGTTTCTCTTGTTATGAGACACAGAAATAGAAAGATTCAGCACTAACAGCAGAGTCACTGTGTAGTTCGTTGCTGATGTCTCTGAGTGATGGACTGACTCTGTCCACAGCTCTTCCAGAGGTCGGCCATGCTGTGTGTTGTTTCAGCTTTATTACAGACTGAGACAGATATGTTATTTATTGACAGAGTTACATTTGCTGATTGATGATCTGATCTGATGTTTATCTTGTAGCAGCCAAGTATTCACACTCTTTAACCCTTTGTTGTCTGAATGTTGACGTCCTCTATGTCTTATATGTAACAGCTCCTGTTGGAGTTTTATTATGTCATGATATTCATGATGTGGGATAGGACTCTTCTTTGCCTCGGTACAAACTGATCTGATGCTTCCTGTCACATGGAGCTCTGATGATCAGCTGTTTTTCAGCATTAAAATCATCAGTGTGTTCAAACTGTGTCTTCCTGTTTAATCTGACTTCCTGCTTCCATCTGTGTGCTGTAAAAAGTCACATTTAGTCTCAGATGTTCAAACTGTTCTGAATGATTGATATTTACACAGCTAGCAGCTACAGTTAGCATCACAGAGATGAGGTAGCTTGGATGTTAGCTGCTAAATGATAAATGTAGCTGCTAGCTGTGTGGATATCTAATGTGCTACAAACACAGACACGATGTTTGTGTGTTGTTGTGAGCAGCAGGTTCTCAGTACACGCTCACTTCCTGTTCTGGATCAGAGGAAGGTGGCGCCCCCTGCGCTCTG